>NC_089741.1:29234331-29241624 GCF_040412425.1 Macrobrachium rosenbergii
AAAAGTTACAAGCTTTCTTGGACAAACAGTCCACATTATCAAGTATCCGTACAGTTTGAATGAGGTCCTTTTAGTAATTCTACTAATGCACAGAACAATTGTGTATGTGATAAAGTTAATATATATATATATATATATATATATATATATATATATATATATATATATATATATATATATATAATTTATATATCATATATGACTGTGTGTGTGTAATCTCTCTCTCTCTCTCTCTCCTAGCATTGTTCACAGGAAAATATACGGAGATTCTTACATCATTAATTTGCCATTGACGTCTATCAACATATTCGTCCCATATCCACTTCACGTAAGGGCACTTGCATTGACCCAGTAAGGTCTTACATACCCCAGTGTATTATAGAATGCATCCATAACTTCCTACAGGCATACCTTCCTTTCATCTAATACCTATATACGCGTCTATTTGCGTTAACTTTATATTTCACGCATGCATGTTTCTCGCAAAAATATTCATATCCTAGCTGTATAAAAATGCGCCATTTCTTCGGCGCAATCGAGTTTTCTGTACAGCGTATAATGCTGTATAATCGAGTTGTCTGTACAGCGTACAATGCTGTATGAGCTGCAGCCCACGGAACTTTCAGCCACGGCCCGGTGGTGACCTGTTCTATAGCGTTGCGAGACGCACGATCATGGGTATCTTTAACCTTAAATAAATAAAAACTACTGAGGCTAGAGGGCGCAATTTGGTATGTTTGATGATTGGAGGGTGGGTGATCAACATACCAATTTGCAGCCCTCTAGCCTAGTTGTTTTTAAGATCTGAGGCGGACAGAAAAAGTGGAAAGACAAATATCCAACTCAATAGTTTTCTTTTGAAAACTAAAAATAGAGAGAAATTATTATGAGGATTGGGGTAGGGGTATGGGGTGGGGGATGGGGGTGTTGGAAGGGGGTGAGGTGAATAAATCTCAGAAAAATAAAGAAAAAAAAGGAAAATTTATTATATGAATATTGGGGTAGGGGTAGGGGGGTAGGGGTGGGTGAGGCGAATGAATCTCAGACAAATAAAGGAAAAATAGTGAAAAATTATTACGAATATTGGGGTAGGGGCAGGGGTGGCGGGAGACAGGAAGAGGGGGTGTTGGGGGACGGGTGGGGGTATTTGGAGGGGGTGGCGCATCTCCTAATCACAAACGGCGATCGATGAATCAATCATCGCCGAAATCTCCTTTTCCCGTGGAGATGACTGCCAGTAATAAATTGGGTTTGGGAATTTAGAATAATCCCGCCTGGTACACCGAGATGATTAGTAATCCTCCATAATACAGACAGGAGTGACAAGTGACTGATAACCAAATTACTCTCCGTCATCGTATAGGTCCTCCTTAGAACAACTGGAACCACTCCCGAGATGGGATTTTTTTTTTTTGGGGGCGGGGTGTCCAATGATTTTCTCCTTTTTGCAGCAGCAGTAGAGGGGCTAATAGAATCGTGTAGAATGTTGGATTTAGGCCAAAGGCCAAGCGCTGGAACCTACGAGGTCATTCAGCGCTGAAGCGGAAACTGACAGTGAAAAGGTTTGAAAGGTGTAACAGGAGGAAAACCTCGCATTAACACTATGAATCAATTGGTAGTAAAGGGTGGAAAAGGAAGACGGAAGAAAGAACGGAGGTACAGTAAAAGGTAGGGTTAAATAAACTAATTATCAAACTGCAATAACGCAGATTTACCGGTAATTATTCTTCAGTACGTTCATGTTTCATCAATGTGATGAATTTTGTAAATTTACATAAATGCCATAAAAATGTTTATGTGCCATCAGGCTTGGTAATTATAAAAGAAAAAAATTAATTTCATAAATCCCAACGTGTTTAGTGACAATAACTTTCTTAATTCGTAACAATATCAACACACTTGTCAAATGTGATTTTTCAGCTATCCCTATGAGCGCTGAATATGTAAAACCATTAGCATTTTTGGTTAATGTGATCAATCCTGTAACTACCTCTGTTTAGCGACCATGATGCATGAATACGAACTTGTGTGATAAATGTGATACATTTAAATGAATTAATACACCCTATCTTTACTTTTAGTTTCCGGTAAAAGAAAACTATCGTGCCGGCTTTGTCTGTCCGTCCGCAATCAGATCTTAAAACTACTGAGGCTAGAGGGCTGCAAATTGGCATGTAATCATCCACCCTCCAGTCATCAAACATACCAAATTGCAAGCCCTCTAGCTTCCAGAAGTTTTTATTTTATTTAAAGAATTTAGCCACAATCGTGCTACTGACAACGATATACGACAGGCCACCACCGGGCCGTGGTTAAAGTTTCATGACCCGCGGCTAATACAGCATTATACCGAGACCACCGAGAAAGACAGATCTATTTTTGATGGCCTTTATTATACGCTGTAGTGGCTGTACAGAAAACTCGGTTGCATTTTTACTTGTTTATATAGATGACACGGTTAGATGACATCGCGTCAAGTTTTCAACAGACTCGCCATACCGATTTTATTGAAATAAATATGTTATTCGCATATTTACCTGTAATTATCCATAATTCCAACTTGATCAGTGCTGACATAGATGGCGTTTAGGTGCGGCAACAGAGATTTTAAAGTTATGGTAAGCGAGAATGACTTTACAGTACATTTTACTTGTGTACTTCGTATATGTTACAGGCAGGTAACGAAACCAGGCATTTCGCGAAGTGCCTGAAATTTCAGGCAGATAGCGAAATTCACTTAGGACATTTGATTCCTCCGGGGCTAGTACTAAACACGGCGATACAATGATTAACCTACACTTTCGCCATGTTTAGTACTAGCCTCTGGGGTGAAATATATTTAGCTGTGTTTAGTACTAGCCCCTGGGGATCAAATGTATTTCGCCGTGTTCCAGTGTGCTAGCACCTGGGGGGTCAAATGTATTTTGCCGTGTTTAGTACTCGCCCTGGGGATCAAATGTATTTCGCCGTGTTTTAGTACTAGCCCCTGGGTGTCAATGTATTTTGCCGTGTTTAGTACTAGCCCCTGGGGGATCAAATGTATTTCGCCATGTTTATATTAGTCCCGGTGTCAAATATAATTCGCCGTGTTTAAACTAGCCCCTAGGGAATCAACTGTATTTCGCCATGTTCAGAACTATCCCCTGGGGATCAAATGTATTTTACCGTGTTAAGTACTAGCCCTGGGGATCAAATGTATTTTACCGTGTTTAGTACTAGCCCTGGGAGTCAAATCTGTTTCGGCATGTTTAGTACTAGCCCCGGGGATCAAAATATCACTAAGTGCATTTCAGGCAGTTCGAAATGCCTGGTTTCATATCCGCCTGTAACTTACATACTTTTGTGATTTGTGTGTCCAGTACTCAAAAAGAAAGTTGACAAATAACGCTGTTCAGAGGCACTGAGAAGAATCTTCAGGAAATGCGCTGTATTTTACTGACTCTCCAGTTGAATTGTATATTCTCATCAAATAATTCAAGAGGTAAGCGCATTAAAATAATACATATAAATTCATACTAGGTATACAATGATAGTCGATGCGTTTAAATATACACTCAAATACACATGCATACACGCGTACACATGCTCTACTACACACACACATACATACATATGTGTGTATATACAATATATATGTTTGTGTGTGTATAGATAGATATAGATACATATATATACATATATATAATACACACACACACATATATATATATCTACTATACATATATAATATACATACATAACATACATAAGCGTGTGTCAGGCTCGCCTCTCCAGGAAATGAATACAATTACAGAGCAATGAATACATACACCACGCATATGCATAACCCGAAAGTATAATGAACCCGTAATAAGCTCTCGCGGTCCGTACTGTACATGATGATGATGATGATGTTGCTATAATGAACTCAGGCGGAAGATGACATTAGTGTTGGATTATGAATCATGCATTTCATGTCCCGGTTCCTGCTCGGAATGAAGGAGAACCGTTGATAAAAGGCCTATCTTTTCTTTTTTTTATATATCTTGAGTGTGTGTGTACATACAGGATAAAGGGTGTATTTATTGGGTAAGATACCAAAAACGACAGACTTTAGTTGTGGGACTTTTTTTGAAATGATGATCATGATTAAAATTGTCATATATATATATATATATATATATATATATATATATATATATATATATATATATATATATATATATATATATATATATATATATATATATATATATATATATATAGTATATATATTTATATATGTATATATATATATATATATATGTGTATGTGTGTATAGACACATACACACACACACACATATATATATATATATATATATATATATATATATATATATATATATATATATATATATATATGTATATATATACACACATATATACATACACACACACATATATATATATATATATATATATATATATATATATATATATATATATATATATATATATATATATGTATATGACGACAATTTCAGTCAGAATCATTATTACAAAAACGTCCCACAACTAGAATCTGACTTTTTTTTTTTGGTGAGACAGACATCATTATCAAATTAACCAAGGAGAGCTTTGTTCCAAGAATTAAGTTTGCGCTTATTTAGAACACAGAGACACGGAAAACTCCTTAAATTCTCTAAGAATTTTCGCAAGTGTCTAATTTAAAATGGCGCTACAGAGTCAAAAAGTAAACTTGTTAGCAAACATTAGCTGTTACTGCTGCGTTTGCTAATATGCTAACTTTTAGCAGCTGTTGCATTTAGATGACATGACATTAGCAAGCAATGATTTCGTCATACAAGACCGAGTTGACGTCTCGCATTTTCAATAAGCTTTTTATAAAGTTTATTGTTTTAGAATTCCCTTGACCGAGATGGTGTGAAGTTAGCTGTGACAGCAAAGCACTTTTCGATATTAATAGTGGTGAAGAAATCCACAACAGTGCAAATATAAATATATATTAAAATACATATACTACAACAAAAGTGCTTTAGTGTTTTAGTCTGATTGAAAAGGAGAATCGAGCTGGTTTTCGAAGGCACTCGATTCGTATATATATATTTTTTTTTATATATTTACACCTGCACCATTGTGGATTTCTTCAGCATTTCAGTGACTCATGCTAGTATGAGATTTTTATGAATATTAATAATTTTAGAATCTGCTCATTTTCGTGCTACGGTGGTGGTAATATTTTTTGCTTATATTGAGATGATGATGATGGCAGCGTAGAATTTGCAGCTTTATCTTTCTTTTTATATGATGTTGGCAGTTTTATAAATATTGCTATGAAGTTGGCAGTTTTATACATATCGCTTTGATGTTGGCAGTTTTATTCATACTGCTATGATGTTGGCAGTTTTATACATATTGCTATGATGTTGGAAGTTTTATACAGATTGCTATGATGTTGGTAGTTTTATACATATTGCTATGATGTTGGCTTTATACATATTGCTTTGATGTTGGCAGTTTTATACATTATGCTATGATGTTGGCAGTTTTATGCATATTACTATGATGTTGGCAGCTTTATACATATTGCTATCATTTGGTAGTTTTATACAGGTTGCTTATGCTGGCATTTTATCATTTTATGATGTTGGTTTTAAATATTGCTATGATGTTGGCTTTTTATACATATTAATGATGTTGGCAGTTTTATACATATTACTATGATTTAATCAGTTTGTATACATATTGCTATGATGTTGGCAGTTTTATACATATTGCTATGATGTTAATCAGTTTTATACATATTGCTTTAATGTTGGCAGTTTTATGCATATTATTCATTTAATCAGTTTTATATATATTGCTATTTAATGGTTTTTCAGTTTTATACATATTACTGATTTAATGAGTTTTATACATATTCATGATTAATCAGTTTTATACATATTGCATTTAATGTTGGTAGTTTTATACATATTACTCATTTAATCAGTTTTATACATATTCACTTAATCAGTTTTATACATATTTTCAGCTTTATACATATTCTTTATGATTTTATACATACTCATTTAATCAGTTTTATACATATATCATTTAATCAGTTTTATACATATTACAATGATGTTGGCAGTTTTATACATATTAATCAGTTACGATGTTGGCAGTTTTATACACATTTCTATGCTGTTGGCAGTTTTATACATATCTCTAAGATATTCTACTTTAGGATTTCATGAATTCAGACTGTGCGATGTAAAGTGTTTGAAAGTCTTTGAATCTGTTAGATTTGCAGACTGTGATGATTGCAGTGTTTTAACATATGCTTAGCTGTTGCTGGTCTTATAATTCATCATCATTTCACTGCTGAATTGTTTTGAAAGTCTGAAATATTTTCGTAAAGAATACGAAAAACGAACGAAAAACGAACTTCTTAACAATTACGGATTGTCATTTTATAAGTGTCAGTTACGTGACATCAGGTAATTCATGTGTAATTATATCTGTCTGTTCTAATCATCAATATTTATTTGCATATTAATCGTTTCCCATCTCCATATCATCGCATCATTTCGAAGTCACATATTTGCAGGTAATTCTCTGTTTTTTTTACACAATCAGCTGATTGATCGATCTATGGTTACTAACACTGCCGTCGCAACATCTGGGTTACTGACGCATTCGCGATCAGTTCATGACACAATTGGAAAATAATATATTTGCTATAAAATATATCTTTCCCAATAAACTATAGTCATTATTTGACCAAGTATCCCGTCTGACATCATATGTTCGCCAGCGAATCCATTTTTAACCAATAAATTGCTGTTGTTATTTAGACAAGTCTCCCTTTTTGGAAATAAATAATTTGCCGGCAATCATGACTCACGGAGCTGTCATCATTAATCAACGTCACCCGCTAATAGCGTTTCAATCATGTCATGAAAGAAGCCATCACACCGGATTTAATAATTTGCAAGTGATTGCTACTGGCACTGAACCACCACCGCGGCCTCAACACCGCCCCCCCATCCCCATCCTCTACACACACACTGGGCACCCCGTCCCCGCCCACATGTTTTTATTCTTATTCTTTTTTTTCGTGAATGCTATGTTGTTGATCAACACATATCACTTGATCAAGCTGCTTATTTAGATAATGAATGAAGCTCTTGTTTCAAATTTAATAAAGTGCAACCGTGTGTGTGTGTGTGTGGGTGTGCGTATGTGAATGTGCGCATGCGCGTTTAAGAGTGATGCCATGAAGTAGATTATCAAATAATTTAATGACATTCACTTATTTATTTATTTA
>NC_089741.1:29242124-29247124 GCF_040412425.1 Macrobrachium rosenbergii
GAGGCAAAAAATGCGTGAACTCTTCTGAGAAAATGTTTGTTCATAAATTGAGGAACCCATTAAGATTATGAAAGCATTTCATAAAAAAAAAGGCGCAAAGGAAAATTCCTCAGTAACATTCTCTCAGCGATAAAAATATGACAAACAACTTTTTTTTTTTTGAAGAGAGAAAATGCATTATCACATCATGCAGCAAGCGGTGCATGAGAGAAGATGCCAGGACTTGCGTAAGAAGCGCCTCGAATATTCCTAATCTTAATTTTCTCGTCGCAACTCCTGGAAAACCAAGTCAGTTTGGATGGCTGCGGGAATTTCTTAATATTTCTCTCGTCGCGGTTACTGGAATTCTGGATATTCCCAGGAATCATTTTATGGAATGGAATATAAATTTAGGCCAAAGGGCAAGCACTGGGGCCTATGACGTCATTCAGCGCTGAGAGGGAAATTGAGAGTAGAAAGGTTTGAAAGGTGTAACTGGTAGAAACCTCAAAGCAGTTGCACAATGAAACATTTGTTAGGAGAGGGTGGATAGCAAGAGGGAAGAAAGAGAATATGAACAGAGTACGGTAAAAAGGAATGGTAGGGTTGCAGCCAGAGAGACGAAGGCACGCTGCAAAGAACCTTAAGCAATACCTACAGTAACTGATTTGCACTAACTTTTTTACGGGGAGTAATCTTTATTATGGTAAACAACTCTGCCTTCCTGCAAATATCCTGTCAATTGGTTAGTGCTTGGGGCAAAAATTAAAAACCAATTCAAGCACAATAAATGATTGAGGAATCATTCACTGGACTTCTCTCATTATTCGTTTGGAAATTACATTTTGGTATGAATCTCAAACTGGACAACGACTTTGCTCACACCAATAAGTTAGAAATGACATTTTGGCCTTGTTTGTTAATTTGGACCACTTGTTTTGACCTAATTTATTCTTTTGGAAAACCGTGATTCGGAACTGATTTATTGACACAAAAATCAGACATTAATTATATTTTTTTCTTCATTTACTTTCTTATACGTCCCAACGGCAGTTGTAAGATTCTCAAGACAGTGACCTTTGGGATGAGGTTGCTAGTCCCGCGCCACGGCACCTTTCACTTACCGATGCTCAATAACACAATCGCATTTATCAGACCAAGTCAAAGTTGCTATTTTGTATATTTCACGATTATATGATTTACATAAATTATTTTTGCGGTCGTCTTTTCATAAAGAGATCATTCTGCTGGCACGTTTTAATACCCGCCGTCGGTGACCTGTTTCCGCGACGCGCCAGACTGAATTAAACCAATGAATTAAGACCAGATCAATAAAATCCAACGAACGTAGGCGCAGAAGGAATCAGTGAAAAAGAGAATAGTCTCAGGAATCATAACTACATTAATATAAACCAATGAGCTCCAATCAAATGTATGTAGATATATATATATATATATATATATATATATATATATATATATATATATATATATATATATATATATAATGTGTATGTGTGTATATACACTCAAAATGTATGTATATATGTGTGTATATACATATATATACATATATACAGTATCTATGTATATGTGTATATATATAGTATATATATATATGAGTATATGTATCTATTTATATATATGTATATATATATTTATATTCATATATGTATAGATAGATAGATAGATAATAAATAAGTATATATATACACATATAATATATGTATACATATATATGTGTGCGTGTGTGTGTGTGTGTATGTGTGTGCAAAACAAACAAAAATATAGAAGGATTCGTCCCCCAACCAAGAATCTCGATAGGAAGTTCCTTCCCTTCCTTCCATCCTTCCTTCCTCGACTGCTTCCTTCTCCTGGGAGTTCCTTATAATGGGGTTATAAATCTAACTTCTAATTGCTCCTGTCACTTTAAATTCCAGACCTGACCATTTCTTCCTTCGTTATCGTTTCCTGAAAATGATTTCTTCGTTGGACTCTTAATGAATTCCAGTAAGTGCTTCTTCTGAGAGCTGCAAAAGGCAAATGGGGATGGGTATTAGTGATGATAGTTATAATAATAATAATAATAATAATAATAATAATAATAATAATAATATGTAATAATAATAATAATAATGAAATTGCAAAGTGGGCGTTCCTGATCGTAAATCTGAAAATACACTTGCATATAAATGATGTAACAGTAAGTTTTTAATTATTATTATTATTATTATTATTATATTCAGAAGATGAACCATATTCATACGGAACAAGCCCACAAAGGGGCCACTGACTTGAAATTCAAGCTTCCAAAGAATGTTACGGTGTTCATTAGGAATGGTATTGGGAGATAATGGGGAAACGGAAAGAAGAAATCTCACTTATCAAAAAAGAAAAATAAATTAATAGATAGATAAAAATATACGAAAATGCAAGGAGAATAGAAGAGCACCTACTGTTCTGATGTAGCCCAAGGCCGAAGGAAACAAATCAACAGTTAATGGAAGGATGGAGGACAAATATCCTTCAAAAACACTTATAAGTGAAGCGTAATCATCCTCTTTCAAGCACTCATTGAAAGAGCCACGGATGACGTCACCGATGCGCGTCAGCAGCAAAACGCTAAATGTTTTCATTTTCATTTAAGCTACACTAAAAGTTGTTTTGCTCAACATAATTGCTATGCTAATGATCTGTCTTTTGTCTCCCTGTTGCAACAAAGGTTTATGGTGTTTTGCAGATTTTTTCTAACAAAAACATTGCCACATTCTCCATTTTCCTTGCTGGTCCCTGATGCTGGGGAATGGGCGAAAAAACTCTTCTCTGTTTACATTTTACAATCACGCCAGAGCCATTCATCACGATTCACCGTTCATCGATGAATAGAGTCACTTTATGATTTGCATAATGACGCATGACTGGTTTCTAGGTTACTCTCCTTCCTCTATTCTTCCTTTCTTTTTCTTTTTTTTTTTGTTATTCATCCCCTCTTTTCCTCATCTTCCGGTCTGGAATATAAAATTGGAATATAAAATTCAGTCCATGGGCCATGCGCTCGACCCAGGAGGTCATCCAGCACAGAAAACGATGTTGAAACAATTGTTGTGGGAGAGCGTGGAATGTAAGATGGAAGAAAGAGCATATGAATGGAGGCATAGTAAAAGAATGAAAGGGGTCGCAGCTAGGTGAAGGGACGCCGCAAAACCTACAGTAACGCCTACAGTGCACTGCACGTGAGGTACACTGACAGCACTACGGGGGGATCTTCAGGTCTGGGCTTCAAAAGGCATTAAGTTAGGCCGTTTCCATCAGCAGGAATATTTAAAAAAATTTAAGAATAAGTTCCATCACTCAAAAAAAAAAATATATATATATATTCGTCACGAGCTGATCTGTTGCTGGGATAAAATTCGTGCCCCTTATCTCCGTAACTCTTCTTTATATTCTAAGTCTGGTTCCAAAGAAAGGAACAATGTAGGTCCTCTTTTCTTTCTTTCTTCTTCTTCTTCTTTTTCCCCCTGATTCCTTTCGGGAAAAGATTGCCATCTCCTGAAATATTTCTCGCTGACTCAGACTTTTTTTCAGTGATTTGATGAAGACCTTTTCTCGCTGAGTTGGGAGCCTGACGTCGAGGCCTCCTAAAAGTGGAATCTTTTTTTTTTTATGTATTTTGTTTATTTGTGTTCTCCGTTTACTTGAGGATGAATATAGTTAGTTATTTTGTTCCTTTTCATTTATTTTTATAAACCGTATACATTTACTTCAAAATGCATGAGATATAGACACATATGTATGTGGACAGCCATTCTTCTAAGGGAAAAGCACATGTGTGTGTGTTTACATTATATATATATATATATATATATATATATATATATATATATATATATATATATATATATATAATATATAAAATTAGTACCAAGATCACAAATAGTTCACTTGAAGAACCAGCAGAAAGGACTTCCATAACGAACAAAGTGATCGATACACAAATCTGATCAATACTCAATACAGACAGTCTTCTCTCGTCATATGTTAAATGGCATAAAACCTTATTAAACGCTCTGGCCACTGGCCACGTAACATATTGTGGATTTCGACTTTTGAGAATATTCTTACGCTCCCCGATCCCCGATAACCAATACGCGAAGGGTGGGGGAGTTGAGAGAAGGTGGGTGGGAAGGTTAGGCCCAATTCCCAAAAGCCTGTTACTGCTTTCGATTCTCAACCTGAGGAGTTTTCTCTCGTTTTCGAAACCGTCGAGGACCGTTCCCCCGCATTTATCGGCGTCGGACGCAAATATCCATTCGCTGATAACTGTCACAAACAATCGGCGCTTGCAAACTGCAAACAATTTTGGCAATAAAGCCGCCAGGCTATAACTGGTGGCTTCTTCGTGCCACCGGTTGACATCAAGGTACGCAGTGTTGGTCGACGGTCATAAATATCCAGATATCAAAACCTATATTTTTGTTCTTTTGGCAAGGATGAGGACATTGTCTCCACCCACTGGGGACACGGACATCTGCTGTCCTATAGATTAGATTCGGTGGCAATCACGTATCTGAGATTTTTATCGAAGTGGCCTTGTTGTCACGGTACTATCGCTCTGGCGTTGCTGCTGAGCCTTAAGAGCGGTTTGGAAGGATCGCGTTGAAGGCAGATCTAGAACGTGTTTTGAACATGTTCTGCTGCCTTTGGATGTACAGTAAGTGGTGTTACAGTTTTCATTCAGGATATTTAAGGAGTTACTAGTTCATTCCTCATTAAATGTTTGAAGTTTGCAAATTTTCCAGAGCATTCATTTAGGTAAAATGATAGATCTCATTCCCCAAAAAGAATAAATTACCATAGAAATGAATACATAATTAATAATGAACAGAAAAACCCGCATGGAAAAATACGGCACCAAAATAAAAGATGATCTTCTCATTCTCCAAAGAGAAAACTAAGAATTTTGTGTACAAACAAACTGGTTCATTTGAATATATATATATATATATATATATATATATATA
>NC_089741.1:29252124-29274624 GCF_040412425.1 Macrobrachium rosenbergii
TGATCTCATTTTGGTTGCTGAGAGAGTCAAGATCCCAAGAACGGCCATTTCCGCTTTTGCGCGAAGCTAAACTTGAAGGCCAAGAGGAAAATTAAGTATTATATAGTTTTCAAGCTTGTATTGCTATGCAAGCCTGTCTGTTAATCAATAAGAACATTTGTTTATAATTATCTTATAGGTAGAATATATAGGAATGGAATGGAATATAGAATTTAGGCCAGGGGGCCACGCTAGGACTTACGAGGTCATTCAGCGTTGAAAGAGAAATTGACAGTAAGGTTTGAAAGGTGTAACAGATTAGACTTATTTTACGTGGCTAAGAACCAATTGGTTACCCAGCAACGGGACCTACAGCTTATTGTGGAATCCGGAACCACATTATAACGAGAAATGAATTTCTATCACCAGAAATAAGTTCCTCTAATTCTTCATTGGCCGGCCGAGACTCGAACTCAGGCCTAAGCAGAGTGCTAGTTGAGAACTCTCTACCGACTTGTCAACGAGGGGTGGAAAGTCAGATGGAAGAAAGATAATATGAACGGAGGTACAATAAAAGGGACGACAAAACTTGCAGCCAAAGGCCGAAGGACACGCTGCAAAGACCCTCGAGTAGAATATATAATTCAATTTACGATGCTATTTCTCACACCACGGTGAAATCGCATTTTAGCCTAAATCATGAGGCCGCTCCATCATTATAAATGTTTGCTAGCAGATAAAATTCGATTTAAAGGAAATAAAAAAATAAAACATGCGCCAGTTTCTTCGGCGCAATCGAGTTTTCTGTGCAGCCGCTACAGCGTATAACCGAGGCCACCGAAAAATAGATCTATCGTTCGGTGGTCTCAGTATCATGAACCGCGGCCCATGAAACTCTAACCACTGCCCGGTGGTGGCCTATCTCATATAGTTTCCAGAAGCACGATTATGGCTAACTTTGACTTAATAAAATAAAAACTTCTGAAGCTAGAGGGCTGCAAATTTGCTATGTTTGATGATTGGAGGGTGGATGATCAACATACCAATTTGCAGCCCTAGCCTCAGTAGTTTTAAGATCTGAGGGCGGACAGAATAAAGTGCGGACGGACAGACAAAGCCGGCATTACTTTTTTTTTTTTTTTACAGAAAACTAAAATAGAATGCTGTATAAGACGCAACGAGTAAAGGAAGGGAAAAAAACTAGTAGATCGCACATTTATGAACTCTATTATCATTATTGTTTACAAAGAAGATTTGTTGAGTCTCAGAACTTTGTGAAAAGTCAATACCAAGGCTTTCTAATATTCATCCAAGTCAGACGGAGGGTGGCAAATGAGATAGTTCAGATGACACTGGAAAGAAAGCATCTTCGATAACAAGTTGAACCAAAGCAAATCTTAAAATAAGTTAGATACTGATCATCATAACTTACCTCTTACTTTTTCCTAATACCATATTCTTGGAATACGGTGAGTTCGTTACATAGGAACAGGGGTCATCTTCTGAATAATAATAATAATAATAATAATAATAATAATAATAATAATAATAATAATAATAATAATAATTGACAAGTATCAAGACCTGAAAATCAGAAATAAGAAGGATCTGGGAATATGCCAGTGGAAATTGTACCCATAATCACAGGAACATTAGTAAGGTCCCAAGATCCCGAAAAGGAATCTGAAAAACTAGACGCCGAAGTAAGCTCAGGACTCGTGCAGAAAAAGTGTGCTACCATAAGCAGCGCACATGATGAGAAAAGTATGGACTCCTAAGGAGGCAGGATGCAACCCGAACCCCCAGCACTATAAAACCACCCAAATGAATAGGGGATGACCAGATAGACCAAAAAAAAAAAATAAAAAAATAATAATAATAATAATAACTACATTTAACCATTTTCCACATAATACATGCGTAATGTTTGGCCGTTTAACCCCAAATTATCATAATAATTTCGATTCTGAGAACCGTAAGAAATCGTGAGACAGAATCTACCCTCCTAGCTTTAATAATTTTTCCTTTTTGTTGACTCTGAAAGGTCCTGCGCTAACGCTGAATACCTCAGTGCTTAAAAGGGACCGTTATTTATTCACAGTACAGAACTGACACTCGAGAGAAATGAAAGAAAAAACAGAATTTTATTTGAGCTTCCAGCATCCCATACCTAGGGGACTCAGCTCTTAACTTCCTTCAAATATAGATGCTCAGAACTCTGGCCATGTATTGAAATATAGATGCGGGGTTTCTTACACCTTTCCTCTCTGTTCCTCTTTACGGTTAAATTTTCCCATACTGAACCCATGTGGGCCATGATTGTATGTTTGTTTGTTTATATATATATATATATATATATATATATATATATATATATATATATATATATATATATATATTATATATATATATATATATATATATATTATATCTACATCTGCACGACTGTCATGATTAAAAAATTGATAAATTACATATTGTTGATATACTTTTCTTTCACATTAAGTTCCCGGAAAAGGGTAGCTCACAAAAAAAAAAAAATCACAAGCACTGTCACATGCATGCATTAACATACTTTACTAATAAATTCCGGATGAACTCTATATCAGTAAAACTTCAAAATATCAGCTGCTTCGTACACCCACTAAAGGCAACATCAGCTACTAGTTGCCTTTGTTTTTAATAGAACATGCTTAAAAGAGGGTCTACTCCCTTCAAAATATAATAATAAAATATAATAATAATAATAATAATAATAATAATAATAATAATAATAATAATAATAACACACAATAATATGTTTTGCTGAAAAGAATGCAGATCTTAGCAGATATCAGAACGTGCTTAAAAGTCTACTCATCAAAGAATAATAATAATAATAATAATAATAATAATAATAATAATAATAATAATAATAATAATAATATGTTTTGTTGAAAAGAATGCAGATCTTAGCAGAATATCAAAACGTGCTTAAAAGAGGGTCTACTCCTATCAAAGAATAATAATAATACACTAATAATAATAATAATAATATGTACAATAATAATAATAATGAAATGTCCTAAAATAAAGGGTATCTTTGGAGACACGACGCACAATGCAAAGTTTCGGGTACATATATAATAATAAACCTATCAGCCGAGGCGAATTGGCGCTCTGATGAAAGAAGTTGGATTGAAAACAATTTCGGTTTCATGATTGGTTTATCTCTCAAAATGAAGCGCGTATGCTGATTAATCATAAGGATTCCCGAAACAGGAATGAAATTCCCGACACAGGAATGAAATTCAATGAAACTGCGATGATGACGATGATGATGATGATGGTGATGACGCTAGTCACCGCCAGCTGATATCAGAATCACTATCACTTCGGACACGGGTTTGCAGTTTGATCTTGAAAGTGGAATTTCAGTTTTTCATTTTATAAAATCTTTATTTAACCTTTATGACATTTTGCGTTTATCCGCCATAAAACAAATAAAAAATAAAGAGAAATAAACAGATTTTTCTATGACTGTAACATATTCAAGTGGTCACAAACCTAGTTAATTCTTTTATATATATATATATATATATATATATATATATATATATATATATATATATATATATATATATATATATAGAAATATATCAAATACACAATCACGTGGAACAGAAATAAATTTCTGACTCACGTCAGGATCGAACCCAGCTGGTCTCTCAGGTGAAAGCAAGGGTACCCACTGGCCATACAAGTCTAAAAGAAGTTGGAACCTGAGAGCAACTGCACCCAAGGAATTACCTGCTAACTGCTTGCATACCAGCGAGTTTTCCCCAACTTCCACTCAGCAAATGACCCAATAGACAACATTTCATCTGAATTATCCCTTCTGGAGTGAATAAGATAGAAAATCATCAACACACAATCACGTGTGGAACAGAAATAAATTTCTGACTCACGTCGGGATCGAACCCAGGTTCTCTCAGGTGGAAAGCAGGGCGTTACCACTGGGCCATACAAGTCTAAAAAGAAGTTGGAACCTGAGAGCAACTGCACCCAAGGAATTACCTGGGCAAGCTAACTGCTTGCATACCAGCGAGTTTTCCCAAACTTCCCGACTCAGCAATGACCCAATAGACAACATTTCATTCAATTATCCCTTCTGGAGTGAATAAGATAGAAATCATCAACACAATCACGTGTGAACAGAAATAAATTTCTGACTCACGTCAGGATCAACCCAGGTCTCTCAGGTGGAAAGCAAGGGCGTTACCCATCAGCGTTAAAAGTAGTTGGAACTGAGAGCCCACTGCTTGGCGCCATGAAATGTTGTCTAAAGCTGAGTCGGGAAGTTGGAACCTGGTATGCAAGCAGCAACTGCCCAAATTCCTGTTGCAGTTGCTCTCATTCCACCTTTAGGGCAAGTGGGTAACGCCCTGATTTCCACCTGAGAGACCTTCCCGACGAGTCAGAAATTTATTTCTGTTCCACACGTGATTGTGTGTTGATGATTTCATCTTATTCACTCAGAGTAATTCGAATGAAATGTTGTCTATTGGGTCATTGCTGAGTCGGGAAGTTGGGGAAACAGCTGGTATGCAAGCAGTTAGCTGCCAAGGTAATTCCTTAGTGCAGTTGCTCGGGTTCCAACTTTTAGACTTGTATGGCCCAGTGGGTAACGCCCGCGACTTTCACCTGTGAGAGACCTGAAGGTTCGATCCCGACGTGAGTCAGAAAATTTATTTCTGTTCCACACGTGATTGTTGTTGATGATTTCATCTTATTCACGCAGGAACAGAAATTCGAAATGAGGTCTATTGGTCATTGCTGAGTCGGAGGGAAAACTCGCTGGTATGCAAGCAGTTACTTGAACCAGGTAACTTCCTGGGTGTTAGATGCTCGGAGTTCAACTGCGACTAGACTTGTATGGCCCAGTGGGTAACCCCTTGCTTTCCACCTGAGTGACCTGGGTTCGATCCCGACGTGAGTCAGAAATTTTATTTCTGTTCCACACGTGATTGTGTTGATGATTTCATCTTATTCACCAGAAGGGATAATTCAATGAAATGTTGTCTATTGGGTCATTGCTGAGTCGGGAAGTTGGGAAAACTTCGCTGGTATGCAAGCAGTTAGCTTGCCCAGGTAATTCCTTAGGTGCAGTTGCTCTCAGGTTCCAACTTCTTTTAGACTTGTATGCCCAGTGGGTAAACGCCCTTTGCTTTCCACCTGAGACCTGGGTCGATCCGACGTGAGTCAGAAATTTATTTCTGTTCCACACGTGATTGTGTGTTGATGATTTCATCTTATTCACCAGAAGCGGGATAATTCGAAAAATGTTGTCTATTGGGTCATTGCTGAGTCGGGTTGGGAAACTTTGGCATGCGCAGTTAGTTTGCCCAGGTAATTCCTGGGTGCAGTTGCTCAGGTTCCAACTTTAGACTTCATATTCCAGTGGGTAACGCCTTGCTTTCCACCTGAGAGACCTGGGTTCGATCCCGACGAGTCAGAAATTTATTTCTGTTCCACACGTGATTGTGTGTTGATGATTTCATTCTATTCACTCAGAAGGGATAATTGAATGAAATGTTGTCTATTGGGTCATTGCTGAGTCGGGAAGTTGGGAAAACTTACAAAGTGCAAGCAGTTAGCTTGCCTGTAATTCCTTGGGTGCAGTTGCCTTTGTGTTCCAACTTCTTTAGACTTGTATGGCCCAGTGGGTAACGCCTCATTTCCACCTGAGAGAGACCTGGGTTCGATCCTCTCATGTGAGTCAGAAATTTTTATATATATATATATATATATATATATATATATATATATATATATAATATGTATATATATATAAAATATATATATATATATATATATATATATATATATATATATATAAACTATAAAAGAGTTTAAGGAACCAGGTGATGCGGAAGAAGAAGAAGAAGAAGGAGAGGAAAAAATAGGAATAAAAAGAAAAAGACAAAGAAGAAAAATAATAGACAAAAGGTGAAGAAGAAGAAGAAGAAGAAGTGGAAGAAGGAAGACATGAACCCTCCGCCAATGGCAAAACTCGAAAGGTATATATATATAAAAACTATGAAGAGTTTCAGGAACCAGTTGGATGTGGAAGAAGAAGAAGGAGGAGAAGACAAAGAAGAAAATAATAGGACAAAGAAGAAGAAGAAGAAGATGGAAGAAGGAAGACAAGGAGCCCTCCGCCACTGGCAAACTCGAAGGAGTAGCATATATATATAAAGAGTCTGGGGAAGCAGGTGAAGGGACGAGCCATAAATCTTCGGGGCCACTTCTTCGAGGACTACTCCGCTCTCGAATGGCCCTGGTTCGTCAGTGACATCCGCATGGCGCCTGCTTTGGCCTCCAAGTTTAATGACTAAAATATCGTTGGCCATTCGCGAAGTGGGGTTCGGGGGTAGGGGAGGTGGGTGGTGGGGGAGGGAGTTTGAACGCTGTTATGTCGTCTGCTGCTTGTTAAAAAGTTTTTTCTGAAGGGTTGCTGCTGCTTGTTACGTCTGCTGCTGTTTTTAAGAGAGTTTTCGAGGCTGCAGCTGAAGTTTTTTAGTTTTTAGTTTTCTGCAAATGAAACCTTTTTCTTTCCGCCATCAGATCTAAAATTACTGAGGTTAGAGGGCTGCAAATTGGCATGTTGATCATCCACCCCCAATCATCAAACATACCAATTGCAGACCTCTAGCCTAAGTAGTTTTTATTCTATTTATACAAATTTAGCCATAATAGTGATTCTGGCAACGATATAAGATAGGCCATCACCGGACCGTGGTTAAAGTTTCATGGGCTGCGGCTCATACAGCATTATATCGAGACCACCGGAAAGATAGATTCACGTTCGGTGGCCTTGATTATACGCTGTACAGAAAAATCCGACTGCGTCGAAGAAACTTCAGTCGCATTTTTTTTATTTGTTTAAATAAATGTACCATACATAACTGTGAATTTGTTTCTCCATTCGCACGATTACACAGTAGCTTATCGCCATTCAGTCGTCTTTCCTGTGATGACGACAGACTTTACGGTCATGAAGAAGTAACACATAAATATTCAATAACCACCATATGATTTATCACATTCCACGTCTCAAGTAATTAACGACGTATCTTAAAAGATAGCGATGAAAACCGAGCTACTGGTTATTCTTAGAAAATTACGAAGCGTAACAGAAAAAACAGGAATTGGAATATAGAATTCAGGGAAAGGCCAAGCGCTGGGGCCTACGGGTTCATTCAGCGCTGAAAGGGAAATTGACAGTAAGAAGTTTCAAAGGTTTAACAGGAGGAAAACTTGGCAGTTGCAATATGAATCAATTGTTAGAGAGGGTGGAAAGTTAGATGGAAGAAAGAGAATACGAACGGAGGCACAGTAAAAGGAATGAAAGGTGTCGCAGCTAGGGCCGAAGGGACGCCAAAGAACCTTAAGTCATGCCTACAGTGCACCGCGTGAGGTGCACTGGCGGCACCAACCCTACGGAATAAGGGGTCTGTATGATATCACATATTGCTCATTTCTCACCTATCAATTATTATCAGTCTAAAATAATATGATGTGAATAATTGACTTGTTTTCAAGTGTTTATTGAACTTATTCAAAATTTCATGATACCAAATGTCTAACAACGGTGCAAAGTTGATGTCTGATGTTAGAAATAACCTATTAATCATCAAATACTTGAAACAATTCTGTGTGAGTAACATCTCTATTCAGTCACCTAGATTATAGGATGGAAAATTCCTAATAAAGTTTCTATAGATATCAAGCACGTACCAAATCATAAATTCCCTGATTTAAGCCTTTGTGTGGAAATGTGTATATAAAGTCCCAGGATAAGAAATTCTCCTCTTTCAACACGTCCTGTTTCTGCAAAAAAATAAATAAATAAAAGCTGGGTGTAACTTGTTTTTTCGTTATACCCAAAAGAAAAAGGACGCCCCATTAACACTTTTGTGAGCATGCACCAGTACATCTAATGTGCGGAGGTGGGGGAAGGGGGTGGGGTTATAAAGCCAGGTAAATGGCCTGAGACTGTATAGATAAAATAACTGAATTCTCCACCATTAGCGACTGTAAAACTTGACGGCGGAAGAAACCTTCACGCAATTTTTCTGTAATGTAATGCGCTTACGAAAAGCCTACGTGTCAGCAATGAGTTACGTTACGTATATTCTAGTTTAACCAGACCACTGAGCTGATTAACAGCCTCCTAGGGCTGGCCCGAAGGATTAGACTTATTTTACGTGGCTAAGAACCACCCGGTTACCAGCAACGGGGTCTACAGCTTATTGTGGAATCCGAAATCATTATGACGAGAAATGAATTCCTATCACCAGAAATTAATTCTTCTAATTCTTCACTGGCCGCTGAGAGTCGAACGCTGCGCCAACAGCGTGCTAGCCGAGAGCTCTACCCATCCAACCAATGAAGAACTATGTCTGTACGAGTGTAAGTCTAAGTGAGGTTTGGACGGAATGAAATGGAATATAGGATTTAGCCAAAGGCCAGGCACCGGGACATGAGAGTAGAAAGGTTTGCAAGGTGTAACAGGAGGAAAAACCTCGCAGCTGCCCTATGAAAAACTGACAGGCGAGGTTGGGAAGAGAGATGGGAGGAAGAGAATATGAACGGAGGTACGGTTAAAGGAATGAAAGGGGGCGCAGCTTAGGCCTAAGAAAGGGACGCTGCAAAGAACGTTAACTAATGCCTACGGTGCACCGTGACGCGCACTGACGCCACTACCGCACAACGGGTAAGTAATGTCCGATCTAGATCTTTTTCTTTCGAGACTAATAAACTCGGTTAAAAGAGATTTCTTGTGCAAGTGTTCAGGTACAACCAACTTGTAGCTTCTGGGTCAGGATTCTCAGAAAGCTTTTTAATTATATTGGCCTAAACTTGGGACCTTTTGCAGCTGAAACGTTTTCCTTTTCACAAATTCTAAAGGGATTCCTAGAATGGGTATCACGTGCTATTCTGTAAGGCATAATGAAAGTGTTTTTTATGAGTATTCAAGTGTGGGTGTAAGAGAGAGAGAGAGAGAGAGAGAGAGAGAGAGAGAGAGAGAGAGAGAGAGAGAGAGAGAGAGAACAATTTTCAATGCAAAAAGCAATTTAAGAATATAGACAATATACAAGTTATGGTATTGTGCCCCCAATTGTGTGTGTGTGTGTGTGTGTGTGTGAGAGAGAGAGAGAGAGAGAGAGAGAGAGAGAGAGAGAGAGAGAGAGAGAGAGAGAGAGAGAGAGAATTTAATAATTTTTCAATTAAGCAAGCACTTTAAGAATACAGGCAATATGCAGGTTATTGTACTGTGCCTTTGTACTTGCTTGTGTATGAGAGAGAGAGAGAGAGAGAGAGAGAGAGAGAGAGAGAGAGAGAGAGAGAGAGAGAGAGAGAGAGAGAGAGAGAGAATTCTGAACCATTTTCAGTGGAGAAAGTACCTGGAGAATAGACACAATATGCAGGATATGGTAGTGTGCCTTTTTTACTTTCTGAGAGAGAGAGAGAGAGAGAGAGTGAGAGAGAGAGAGAGAGAGAGAGAGAGAGAGACTCTCAAGAACTCTATATTCCCGCTCATAATTCCCAGAGAGGGATAACAACGTACTGTTAAATAAATAGCCTGCTGATCCAAGCACATGCAGTAGCCATCATCACCACTGAATTTCAACCACAAGTTTTGTACGTCTCCGCCCCACCACCTTCCCACCCCAATACAACAACCCACGAAGTTAAAGAAAGAAAAATGTAATCTCGAGAGATGTCTGTGTTCAGAGTTTCAGGACAAAAAGTAAATAAATAAATAAAACAAACAAAAACACACATAAAAAGTTTCTGCTTAAAGCTTAGAAGTTCCGGAAGTTAGTGGTAATAAGTTAAAATAAAATCTGCAGAAATAAATGGCATCTGGTTTATATATATATATATATATATATATATATATATATATATATATATATATATATATATATATATATATATATATATATATATATATATATATTATATATATATATATATATATATATATATATATATATATATATTTATATATATATATATATATATATATATATATATATATATATATATATATATATATATATATATATTATCATATATACATACATATATATATATATATATATATATATATATATATATATATAGAAAGCCTACAATAACCCATTAAAATTGATTGGGGGTATAACTAACCTCTGAATAAAATTGCACATGGTGGGTGTCTAACGCTGACCGAATTCGAACCTATGCCTCAGGATATTACATGGGCGACAGCGAACTAATGCATTCAGCCATGAAGGCAAATAAGAAACGTGTATTTAGAAAACTTGTCATTAACTTCTTTTCACGGGCATTTTCATACTTTTACAAACATTTCTGTCATTTATCTTTCTACGTTTATTTCTCATTTCTCCAATCATTTATTTTTATTTTTATTTCTCCAATCATTTATTTTATTTATTATTTCTCCAATAATTTATTTTTATTTCTTATTACTCCAATCATTTATTTTTATTTCTTATTTCTCCAATCATTTATTTTTATTTCTTATTTCTCCAATCATTTATTTCATTTCTTATTTCTCCAATCATTTATTTTATTTCTTATTTCTCCAATCATTTATTCTTATTTATTTCTCCAATCATTTATTCTTATTTATTTCTCCAATCATTTATTTATCTTCCTACACACGTAAAATCGCAGAGTCATTAGACAGGGCCCTTTTTTATGTCAGAACCCAACTCTCTCTCTCTCTCTCTCTCTCCACTTTCATCGTTGGCTATTTCAGCTTTGATTTATCCCCGTCCAGCAAAAAGAGGGGAATAATCTTGGCATGCACAAACATAAAACAAAATATATTATACTCTCTGGTATTCCGGATGCTATGGACGTTTCACCTAGGATTATATGTCATTAGATTAATCCTTCCGCATAAGCCGTTCTGTTAATTCAAACATCAAAACTGCTCTTACCAACTGGGATCCGTCATGCCATTTTCTTGTTAGTTTCCCACTGCCTTCTGGGAATTTCATTTTACCTTCTATATATTTCCTATTACCTTGTTGTTCTTTCCATAATATTCTTGGGAAGCTTTGAATTTCAAGTCAATGTCCCCTGTGGTGGGCTTGTTCCATATGAATAGGGTTCATCTTCTAAATAATAATAATAATAATAATAATAATAATAATAATAATAATAATAATAATGTACAATAATAATAATAATAATTACGTGGTTTTGCTTTTAAGGGAAAATACTTGCGTGACTTGGATTATATTTGTTTCAAACGGGATTTATGTTACTTTTTAGTTTTCTGTAAAAGAAAACTATTGTGCTGGCTTTGTCTGGTCCGTCCGCACTTTATTCTGTCCGTCCTCAGATCTTAAAACTGAGGCTAGAGGATTGCAAACGGGTATGTTGATAATCCACCCTCCAATCATCAAACGTACCAAATTGCAAAGCCCCTCAGCCTCAGAGGTGTTCATTCTATTTAAGGTTAAATTTAGCCATAATCGTGCGTCTGGCAACGGTATAGATAGGCCATGTCCGGGAAGTGGTTAAAGTTTCATGGTGTCGCGGTTCATACAGCATATACCGGAGACCACCGAAAGACAGGTGTATTTTAGGTGGTCTTGATTATACGCTGTACAGAAAACTGACTGCGCTAAAGAAACTTCTGCGCATTTATTACTTTTTTTTTAACTGCAGAAAAGTAGAAAGAATTCATAATACATAAACGAAAGTGAAAGTCGAGGAATAACGACGAAATACAATTTCAGAGGCGACGACGTTCACTGGCGACATCTCATTTTTTCCGCTGTATCGAGAAGCAAAGAAGAAGAAGAAAAAACAGTCAGGCAGGTGTTGTTCTCCATTCGGGAGTGAAAGACGACAATTTTTTCTTCATGATTTTTCTTCCTCGGGGAGGGACGAAAAGGAGACCGCCTGCTGAATGAGGTATAGTAGGTTAGGCAGGTCCTTGTCCAGATTTATGAAACGGCCTGTTTTACATTTAAAATGAGATTTTCCCCCTTCAGTTTCGCCCCCTCGCCCCACCCCTGTCCCTTCCTTCCCACCTCCCGCCCCTCGTCTCTGAGAAACTTCTGATCGCGACTTTTGTCTGTTCCTCCCCGCGAGAAAAAAAAAAAAAAAAAAAAAAAGTCACTTCGCATGGAAGAAGGAAGTAAAGGACCATTACGAATTAAGGGAGGTCTCTGCAATCTGAAGGAGAGTGGAACAAATTCACACAAATTTTTTTTCTGACGCTTACGAGCAAGTCGCTGGACTGACTGAATGTAACAGTAGGTCGCCTCTCGTTTATTCAGCTGCAGCAATTATAATTTCCTCTAGTGCCAGACATATATCTTTATGATCAATTTCAACTGGCTTCATTTGAAAATTAGTTCTATGACGAAGTCTTTGAAGTTACTAAAATTATTATTATTATTATTATTATTATTATTATTATTATTATTATTATTATTATTATTATTATTATTCGAAAGATGAACCCTATTCATATGGAAAAGCCCACTACAGAGCCACTGACTTGAATTATGGTGTTCATTAGAAAGAATTAACAGAATTCAATGGGAAATACAGAAAGAAGAGATCACTTGTTAAAAAAGAAAACTATATTGACAAATTAATAAATAAATGGATAAAAATATCAGCGAATGAATGAAATACAAGGTGAATTGTATTAGGGTATTAATGCATTGCATGAACTTCCGAAGATGGAACATCACTACCGAAGATGATGAAATGCATCACTACCTTGATAGTAGCATTTTTGCATTCACTTTTCCAAGCAGAGGTAACTGTGATTTGGGCCACTGGCGAAGGATAAGCGACGAAACCATCTGACATGGACAATATTTTGAAGATTATAATTCTATGACCTAGCCATAAAAATGACTAAAGTACGATTCTTTTTTTTTATCTAAAAATTGTCCATAAAAGAGAGAGTGTTGTCATACAAGCATACCTGAACGATGAACAAAACAAGGGTATTTAGAAATACAAAAAAATATGATGATAATGATGATGATATCCACTGCTTTCATGATATTTTACAATCAAATAATACGTTAAAAACAATAAAAGGCACGTTTTCCCAAGCATAAAAATATCCACCAGCCAGTCAGAAAAAATCTTACTTTGTAACGCTTCAAGTTATAAACGTATTCTCTGGCCATTGTGGAAAACAAGCCAGCCTCTGTGTGTGTGTGTGTGTGTATGTGTGTGTGTGTGTAGTGTGTGTAGCGCTACACTAATGGCGACCGCATTACATTCATCTGATTGGTCCTTCAATCCCAGTCTACCGACGCGCCATTGGCTCGAATTCCCGGCGAGGACTTTTATCTTGACATGTAGATTTGGACCAGTTGAGGGCGAGCAGGAACTTTGAGTCTGGGCTCGGTATTAGGAATCCACCATCATCTGTTCTGAGATTGAGGGAATAAGGATGGTTTTTTTTTTATGTTAACCAGCATCATTATTATTATTATTAGCATATTATTATTATTATTATTATTATTATTATTAATCAGAAAATGGACCCTATTCATATGGAACAAGCCTACAGGGGACACTGACTTGAAATTCAAGCTTCCAAAGAATGAGGTATTCATTAAGAAGAAGTAAGAGGAGGTAAAGGGAAACTCAGAAAGAAGAGACCACGGTTATAAAAAAGAAAAATAAATTAACAGATTAATAAATAGATAAAAACGAATTATTATACTTTGCTATGTTCTCGTTTTTAAACAAAAGGGTACATCTACACTACACTGAACAGTATAACATTAATACTAAAAAAATCACAAAAATATACACGTGATTTGTTCAATAGCTAAAGCCACGATAAAAGCTAGAAAACAAACGACAGAGTGCTGAGTACTTTCGTGGAATTAACACATCTTCAGGGCACAAAGCGTTACAAAGAATAAAACAAGTGAGCAAGAAAGTTCCTACAAAACCAAAGCAAAACAACAAATTTTTTTTAAGAATGTATTATTAGGCCACTACAATCAGTCGGCCTACGAAACAGGAGGTCAGCGCTGCCCTAAGACCCCAGGAGGACTTTAAACTTAACAGACAGAAACAATGTTCGTCCAGATCACTCGACTACTTAACACACGAACAAGTCAAATGAGGGAAAGGCGAGGAAGTAGACCACGTGGCACAGCATGTTCCTGGAGGCATTTTTGCAAGAATCGTAAACGAAGTTTCTTTTCATGGACCTTGATCAACGAAGGACAAAAGCCGTCACAAAAGGGGCAAACCCGTAGGAGGTAGTGCGTCAGTGCACCTCTTGTGGTGCACTGTAGGCATTACGTAAGTTCTTTTTGCAGCGTGCAGCTGCAACCCCTTTCGCTCTTTTTACTGCACCTCCTCTCATATTCTCTTTCTTCCATCTTACTCTCCACCCTTTCTAACAATTGATTCATAGTGCAACTGCGAGGCTTTCCTCCTGTTACACCTTTCACACTTTTTACAGTCAATTTCCGTTTCAGCGGTGAATGACCCCATAGGTCCCAGTGCTTGGCCTTTGGCCTAAATTCTATATTCATTTCAATTCAAAGGAAGCAAAGGCAGGATAAATGGCAGCACAGTGATAGAATTCACGCATGGCTACCACACTGCCAAAAAAGATATGTTAATTACACGAAAGTACTTGGCACTCTGTCGTTTCTTTTCATCAAGCTTTTCCATGGCTTCCGCCGACAGACAGCGTGACATACCTGAACCACACGTGTGCACTTTATTCCACATTCCTCACAAACAGGCTGAATGCAAGTAAACGATTTATTGGCAATCTTAACCAGCTCTTCATACGGTTATCCACCTCCGGCCAAAGACTAGCTTGCCATTTATAGTCGCTGACTTGTTTGTAATAATTATAGGCTGTCTGTCGCTGACTTGTTTGTAATAATTATGATATAAGTTACCTACGGGTGTTAATGACATTTTTTTTAACGTAGTGTGGACACCCCAAAGCAGAAAAAGGGAAACATACCTTTCTTAATTTCAAGATAACGCATACATATAAACATCATTTAATAGAGAACTACATACATTGAATCTGATTACCTTCTCTCGCATTCTAAGGATTACAAGAGGCCAAAACGCCGTAGGTAACGCCTGGGCCATTCATTCACAAATGAAAAACTAAGAATAAACAAGAAAAATGCGCCGAAGTTTCTTCGGCGCAATCCTGCTTTCTGTACAGCGTATGGTGTTGAATGAAACTCTCAGCCACGTCCCATGACACTCTCAGCCGCGGCCCATGAAACTTACAGCCACGGCCCGTTGGTGGCAAGTTTTATTGGCGCTTGTAGCGATGCCAGACGCACGATCATGGCTAACTTTAACCTTAAATAAAATAAAAACTACTGAGGCTAGAGGGCTGCAGTTTGGTATGTTTGAAGACTGGAGGGTGGATTATCAACACACCAATTTGCAGCCCTCTAGCCTCAGTAGTTTTTAAGATCTGAGGGCGGACGGACAGACAAAAATCCATCTCAATAGTTTTCTTATACAGAAACTAAAACCAAAGGGTATTTTAAGACGCTTTAACTCAAATAACATAATTAAGCTTACCATTTCATGCGTCACCATTTTGCTACTAAACACCCACTAACGAATACCAACTGTCCAGACTTTCAATAAGCATTACAATAGCGTCACATGAACATTTATTCTCACACTGGGATCGAACCCAGGACTTCTCAAGTGATAAATGAGGGTGACGTCAACTGAGTCACGAGGTCATGAAAGAGACTGAAGTCTGAGTACTAAATGATAGCTTAATTCGAATTATCCCTCCTGTTGAAATATGATGAAAGTCAGCAGGCATTGCCGTTATTATTACAAACTTTTATATATATATACAGTATATATATTTGTATGCATATGTATATATATTTATATATATATATATATATATATATATATTATATAAACACAAAGTTATATATATATGTATATATATATATATATATATATATATATATATATATATATATATATATATATATATATATATATATATATATATATACACGAGTGCAGAATAGGTATAAACTGCCCAAGCTTTCGAAAAAGTAATCCTTCTTACATTACTGCAAAAACTTTGAACACTCGTAAATTTAATTTTTTTAAATCAACATCAAATCTATAATACATCAACAGTCCGTCAGAGTACGCTGCTTGCGTATGTTACTTTTCATGTACATCAAAATTTTAGATACTCGCGTGCAAGATGATACAATTCCCTGGGTATTCATGGGTACTCATACCCCTTACGGAAACAGGGTTTCAACCCCTCTAATCTACTACTTCAAATATATCCGACAGACCGACTTCTCTAATCCAGTTGATGTCTTTAATCTTCAAAGGCGTTGAGAGAGAGAGAGAGAGAGAGAGAGAGAGAGAGAGAGAGAGAGAGAGAGAGAGAGAGATAGAGAGAGATCGCAGTGCGTCATTAATCTCAGTATTTCAAAAATATCGGATAAACTGACTTTCTTAGCTCAGTTGATGTCTTTAATCTCCAGATCTTCAAAGGCTCACACACAGGCAGACGAACGTACATACAGATCGTAAAGCTTCAACGAAAAGGATCGAAATTTCATGGTGTAATAAATATATATATATATAAAATTACCTAAGATGTACAGTGCAAAAACACTGTCATTGTAGTGGTACAACAAAGAACTGTCTTTGAACAAATACAGAAAATGTTATAAGAATAAGGATTGAAATTTCACAGCGTAAGAAATATGTATAGAAAAAAATAATTTACGTAAGATCGACAGTGCAAAAACATTGTGTTAGTGCAGTGGTACAACAAAGAACTGTCTTTGAACAAATACAGAACTGTTATAGTGAAGCAAACGACCAGCGGTCTTTGCTTCAGCCTGCCTCTTGAGAAAAAGAATAAAAAAAAATACATATGTAAACTACACGATTGACAGATCACCGTCACTCAAGATAACTCAGGTCTTACTTTCAGTCATTTATTTTTGGCAAGAAAAGATCGCAGTTTGTCCTTAAGATGAGTGTACTAAGGTGCTGTTTAATTAAATTATATATCTACTGGCTAATTTATTTTTATTCATTAATTTATTTATTTATTTAAGTGTTTAAATAATTAATTAATTTATTTATTTATTTGCATATTTATTTATTTATATATTTGTTTAATGTTTTATTCATTTCCTTCTTCCTGTTTTTTTTCACATAAGAGCACTTTAAGATAGAATTTCGAAAGTTAATGAGGTGTCGATAAAGTCCACGTGAATGTTTACTCGGTCTGCTACTACTATAATAATAATAATAATAATAATAATAATAATAATAATAATAATAATAATAATGTGAGTACGAATAGTGTTAACGTTAACACTGCTGAGGTGATGAAAGTCATTGATTTTATAGAAATGTCAAATCTCAGTTGTGAATCATTAGCAATAATGGATTGATAATAATAATAATAATAATAATAATAATAATAATAATAATAATAATAATAATAATAATAATAATACAGGAGATTTCTAATAAGAGAGAGAGAGAGAGAGAGAGAGAGAGAGAGAGAGAGAGAGAGAGAGAGAGAGAGAGAGCCTGTCACCAGAGTTTTGCCACACAGCTGAAAAATTGCAGGAAATATAAGCTGGATGAGAGAAGAGAGAGAGAGAGAGAGAGAGAGAGAGAGAGAGAGAGGTTTATCAAATGTTCGAAATAGGGTAGAGAAAAAAAAGAAAAAAAAGAAGCATGCAGAAAGGAGACGCGAGTCAGACCTGAAGTTCATTTACATCACAAAAGAGGGAAAATTAGCTTCGAAGTGGAAGCGGTTTTGGATGGAATTTATCGACTCAGGATCTCTCTCTCTCTCTCTCTCTCTCTCTCTCTCTCTCTCTCTCTCTCTCTCTCTCTCTATTTATCTCTATCTCTCTCTCTATTTATTTTTATATCTAATCCATTACCCTCATATTCACTCAATCCATTACCCTTATTATTCGTGTTATTATTATTATTATTATTATTATTATTATTATTATTATTATTATTATTATTTGCAGTGGCTGACGTTCGTCAAAGCAAACGGGCCACAGTTTTCAGTGTCCGAAAAAGATGGAATTATAAAAATACATTCTGTTAAAGCCAAGTAATTCTCAGTGAGTCTTAACGGTTCAGTTACGTACCTGGTAAACGGTCAACTCAGTGGGTCATATATATTATATATATATATATATATATATATATATATATATATATATATATATATATATATATATATATATATATATATATATATATATATATATATATATATATATATATATATATATATGTGTGTGTGTGTGTGTGTGTGTGTGTGTGTGTGTGTGTGTATGTATATACAGTAGATGTATATACAGACATAAGATACACAAAAGCTTAGTTAGAAACCCTCCTAAGGAACAAAAAAAAAAAAACTCAGAACAAAATTATAATTCTGCCATTTCTGGGTTCCTTTCCCAATGCTTCCCCCCCACAAAAAAAAAAAAAAAAAATTCTCGGCTGATTAATGGTTCATCCGCTCCTCAGGAGCATTACGGAACAGCTCACCTAAAGCCCATTTATGTTTGAAAAATTATCTCGAGGCTCCTTCGCGTTAACTGTTCAAGATTAAACGTCAAAATTAATATTTCTCTTTTTTTTTTCCTCTCTCCTTCTTCAGGAGGGATGGGGCGTTGGCGCTTTCCAGCCTGTTATTGTCGTTGTCAGTTTCCCATTTTATTTTTATTTATGTATTTATTTATTCTTTTTTAACGTACGTATTTGTTTCTTCATTTACGTAATAGTTTTTTCATTCTTCTAACTGTTATTACTCATTCTCTTGTCTATTTATTTTTTTAAACTTAGGGATTCGTTTCTTCTTCATTTAAGTTATAATTTTTCATTCATCTAACTGTTAACTGACTGTGTGTGTGTGTGTGTGAAGATTTACTTTTACATTCCTCTACAACAGGCACCATCTGCTCTAAATGGGGTCGTAAAAATCAGAAATAAATTCAAACAATAAACAGAAATGTTAAGTATGTAAATCAATCGATATGAAATTAACGACTGAAAGAAATAAAAGTATATAAACTGAGAACTAGTATACTAAATGTATTACTTAAAATTCTAAGAACTACTATAATTACTAACATATCACGAACAATATCGTTGACAACAAGTCACAACTCGACTTCAAACAAGAGAACGGGAGAACGGATCTTCTTCTGCCAATGCTGGATGATCGTATGAACAGCTGGGTAAGACTCCAATAAGTCGTTGACGTGTATCCAACTTGTTTGTGATGTGTGTGCGATAAGTCGCCGACTTATACTCAAGACGTGTTTTACTTTAGTCTGGACGCAGCCACTTGTCACAAACACCGTCAACAACTTGTCACACACATATCACCAACAGGTTGAGTACAAGTCAACGAGTAATTGGTAGTCGTAACCAGTGCAAACATTCGTTCTTCATTACAGTCGCCGACTTCTCTTCAACTTGTTTAAGGTAAGGATACAAAAAGCTGCCTAATGTGTGTTTATGAAATGTTTTACAGTATTGTGAATGCATCTTTATACATGATACAGTTAGATAAGAAGCTTCTGACATATCCTTTCAATGCATGACTGTATCGGAATTTATGACAGGGTTTTCAGCCTGATATAAACTTATCAATAATTTCATTCAAGTAACTAAATATAAACTTACCAATAATTTCACTCAAGTAACTAAATATAAACTTATCAATAATTTCATTCAGGTAACTAAATATCAACTTATCAATAATTCCCTTCAAGTAACTAAATATAAACTTACCAATAATTTCATTCAGGTAACTAAATATCAACTTATCAATAATTCCTTCAAGTAACTAAATATAAACTTACCAATAATTTTATTCATGTAACTAAATATCAACTTATCAATAATTCCCTTCAAGTAACTAAATATAAACTTATCAATAACTTCATTCAAGTAACTGAATATCAGTTATGGTCACATCTCAAGCGATGAGAGAAATAAATCATCCCTGGAACCAATATTCACCACCAAGAAGTCAAAACAAATATGGAAATGTACTTCAATCCGTTTCTAAACGCTTCGACATTATGAATCTAGTGCTTCTACGAGTTAATAAGAATATATATTTTATTTTTAATTGCAAAACGAAGAAATGGTCTTTATGCAAAAGGAGGAGGGGCAGAACATTTATGTGCGTGACCGAACAAAAGCGCTTATGTCATGCAAGCATTCTGCAGAGGACACGTAAGACACGAGAGAGAGAGAGAGAGAGAGAGAGAGAGAGAGAGAGAGAGAGAGAGAGAGAGAGAGAGAGAGAGAGAGAGAGAGAGAGGGAGAACGCTTTCCCAAACAGTGAGAGGGGAAAAAGCTTTCCCAAAACGAGAAAGAGAGAGAGAGACAGACAGACAGAGACAGAGACAGACAGACAGACAGAAAACGCTTTCCCAAACAGAGAGAGAGAGAGAGAGAGAGAGAGAGAGAGAGAGAGAGAGAACGTTTTCCCAAACAGTGAGAGGGAGAGAGGGAGAAAGCTTTCCCAAAGCGAGAGACAGACAGACAGACAGACAAAGAGAGAGAGAGAGAGAAAAACGCTTCTTTCCCAAACAGAAAGAGAGAGAGAGAGAGAGAGAGAGAGAGAGAGAAGAGAGAGAGAGAGAGAGAGAGAACGCTTTCCCAAACGGAGAGAGAGAGAGCAGGTTTTCTGCGAACGATATTACATTCATTATAGGGAAAGGAAGTCGTTGCATTATTTAAAAAAAGGCTAAGAAATAAATCAACATTCATATTACCGTACAACAGACCAATGTCTGGTAACTCCGCCCACATTTTAGAAGGACGGAGGGTTGCAATTAAAGATCTACAGATTAATTGTCGTTATATTTTCAGGGAACAGGGAGAACTGACCTATCACTAATTCCCAGAATATTTTAGACAGTTTTTGTCGGTTCCCTACCATTGCTCTCAGACCAAGAGGAAGAAAATCAAAAGGAGAAATTCTTTCGATGTAGAAATGTTAAGCACGCATATTGAAGAAAAATCCACCAACATGATACTTTAGAACCTAGTGACAGTGAAGATAGTGCAACTATTAATGAAACACTGTTCCTGATTGGAAAAATCAACGCGACATTCCGCCCTGAACTCTTCACCATTCTCATCATTGTCATCACTGAGTGAAGACAGGAGGAAAACGGTGAGAAAAATCTTCTGTACAGCCGCTACACTGTATAATCAAGGCCACCGAAAATAGCTCTATCTTTCGGTGGTCTCGGCATAATGCTGAATGAGCCGCGGCCCATGAAACTTTAACCACGGCCCGGTGGTGGCCGATCCTATATAGTTTCTAGACGCACGATTATGGTTAATTTTAACTTTAAATATAATAAAAACTACTGAGGCTAGAGCGGTGCAATTTGGCATGTTTGATAACTGGAAGGTGGATGATCAGCATACAAATTTGCAGCCCTCTAGCCTCTGTAGGTTTTAAGATCTGAAGGCGGACAGAAAAAGTTCTGACAGAAAAAAATGCGGACAGAAAAAGTGCGGACGGACAGACGAAACCGACACAATAGTTTTCTTTTACAGAAAACTAAAAAAAACTATGGTTAAAGAGAAAAAGAAATTCACATACGACGACAAGATTATTAAGAATAACTAAGGTGGAAATAAACACTTACTGAAGCGTGTTCGTAAACCTACAAATGAGAGAGAGAGAGAGAGAGAGAGAGAGAGAGAGAGAGAGAGAGTATCAAACAATTTACGTTACAACAGAGTCAGATATTTAATATTTTTTCTCTCTCTACCTATTTATCTATCCGTATATCTATCTATTTAATAATGTACATAGCATCAGAATTAGATACTTAATATATATTCTCTCTCTCTCTCTCTCTCTCTCTCTCTCTCTCTCTCTCTCTCTCTAATAATTATTTACATTACATCAGAATTAAATATTTAGTATTCTCTCTCTCTCTCTCTCTCTCTCTCTCAATTTACATTCCATCATAATTATATAATCAATATCTCTCTCTCTCTTCTATTTTTTCATTTCAGGAAATAATTCCAGCCAGCCTTCGGCAGAGGAGCAAAACGACTTTGAAGGAGAGAGAGAGAGAGAGAGAGAGAGAGAGAGAGAGAGAGAGAGCTCAATATCGCACTGGGCCTGGGAGGCTTCTGCCAATGCGACGCCAGGTGATCCCGACATTCAATAAATTGCTTTGGCGGTTCCCTCCGGCATCCCCAACACCCCACCCCCGCGAAAACTGCCCTTTGCTGGATTTAAGGGGCGCTGCGATATCTCTGGTGCCTTCGTCTGCGTTAGCCTACGCTGGAGGAGGAGGAGGAGGAGGAGGAGGAGGAGGAGGAGGAGGAGGAGGAGGAGGAGGAGGAGGAGGAGGAGGAGGAGGAGCAATGCCCACGGTGTAG
>NC_089741.1:29279624-29289624 GCF_040412425.1 Macrobrachium rosenbergii
TGTATGTGTGTGTCTGCTGCGTCGGGGCGTGTGTAGAATAATCCTCCTATCCAGTGTTACCACCTAAGCAGCCTCTCGTCTACGGCAATCAATTTCGGCGCCTCCTTAGTAGCTTCTGTTATTGATTGCACCGTCGGCGGAAAGAGATTGTTCTGCGAACAAAAGTTTAGTCGTAACGGCCTTGTTAAGGTAACGAGGTGGCAAGACTGAAAGGCTGCTATAATTCTCCCCACCCCCACCCCCCAAAACCTTCACCCCCATTCCAGGTACTCTATATATATATATATATATATATATATATATATATATATATATATATATATATATATATATATATATATATATAAACCACAAATATCGTTTAATATCCAATTTATTATAACTTGCACTCTAGGTATAGTGGACTGGATATTAAAAATATTTTTGGCTTAATATTTGGGGATTACAATAGTCGCACGCGTGGAAGTGACAGTATATATATATATATATATATATATATATATATATATATATATATATATATATATATATATATATATATATTACTAAAGGGACCTCATTCAAACTGGATGGTATCTAATGGAGTTTTTATTCAAAAAGTTACAAGCTAACTTGGACAAACAGTCCACATTATCAAGTATCCGTACGGTTTGAATGAGGCCCTTTAGTAATTCTACTAATGCACAGAACAATTGTGTATGTGATAAAGTTAATATATATATATATATATATATATATATATATATATATATATATATATATATATATATATATAATTTATATACATATATGACTGTGTGTGTGTAATCTCTCTCTCTCTCTCTCTCTCTAGCATTGTTCACAGGAAAATATACGGAGATTCTTACATCATTAATTTGCCATTGACGTCTATCAACATATTCGTCCTATATCCACTTCACGTAAGGGCACTTGCATTGACCCAGTAAGGTCTTACATACCCCAGTGTATTATAGAATGCATCCATAACTTCCTACAGGCATACCTTCCTTTCATCTAATACCTATATACGCGTCTATTTGCGTTAACTTTATATTTCACGCATGCATGTTTCTCGCAAAAATATTCATATCCTAGCTGTATAAAAATGCGCCCAAGTTTCTTCGGCGCAATCGAGTTTTCTGTACAGCGTATAATGCTGTATAATCGAGTTGTCTGTACAGCGTACAATGCTGTATGAGCTGCAGCCCACGGAACTTTCAGCCACGGCCCGGTGGTGACCTGTTCTATAGCGTTGCGAGACGCACGATCATGGGTATCTTTAACCTTAAATAAAATAAAAACTACTGAGGCTAGAGGGCTGCAATTTGGTATGTTTGATGATTGGAGGGTGGGTGATCAACATACCAATTTGCAGCCCTCTAGCCCTAGTTGTTTTTAAGATCTGAGGCGGACAGAAAAAGTGCGGAAAGACAAATATCCAACTCAATAGTTTTCTTTTACAGAAAACTAAAAATAGAGAGAAATTATTATGAGGATTGGGGTAGGGGTATGGGGTGGGGGATGGGGGTGTTGGAAGGGGTGAGGTGAATAAATCTCAGAAAAATAAAAGAAAAAAAAGCGAAAATTTATTATGAATATTGGGGTAGGGGTAGGGGGTAGGGGGTGGGTGAGGCGAATGAATCTCAGACAAATAAAGGAAAAATAGTGAAAAATTATTACGAATATTGGGGTAGGGGCAGGGGGTGGCGGGAGATAGGAAGAGGGGGTGTTGGGGGGACGGGTGGGGTATTTGGAGGGGGTGGCGCATCTCCCCAATCACAAACGGCGATCGATGAATCAATCATCGCCGAAATCTCCTTTCCCGTGGAGATGACTGCCAGTAATAAATTGGGTTTTGGGAATTTAGGAATAAATCCCCCCCCCCGCCCACACCGAGATGATTAGTAATCCCTCCATAATACAGACAGGAGTGACAAGTGACTGATAACCAAATTACTCTCCGTCATCGTATAGGTCCTCCTTAGAACAACTGAACCACTCCCGAGATGGGATTTTTTTTTTTTGGGGGGGGCGGGGTGTCCAATGATTTTCTCCTTTTTGCAGCAGCAGTAGAGGGCTAATAGAATCGTGTAGAATGTTGGATTTAGGCCAAAGGCCAAGCGCTGGAACCTACGAGGTCATTCAGCGCTGAAGCGGAAACTGACAGTGAAAAGGTTTGAAAGGTGTAACAGGAGGAAAACCTCGCATTAACACTATGAATCAATTGGTAGTAAAGGGTGGAAAGGAAGACGGAAGAAAGAAGAACGGAGGTACAGTAAAAGGAGTAGGGGGTTAAATAAACTAATTATCAAACTGCAATAACGCAGATTTACCGGTAATTATTCTTCAGTACGTTCATGTTTCATCAATGTGATGAATTTTGTAAATTTACATAAATGCCATAAAAATGTTTATGTGCCATCAGGCTTGGTAATTATAAAAGAAAAAAATTAATTTCATAAATCCCAACGTGTTTAGTGACAATAACTTTCTTAATTCCGTAACAATATCAACACACTTGTCAAATGTGATTTTTCAGCTATCCCTATGAGCGCTGAATATGTAAAACCATTAGCATTTTTGGTTAATGTGATCAATCCTGTAACTACCTCTATTTAGCGACCATGATGCATGAATACGAACTTGTGTGATAAATGTGATACATTTAAATGAATTAATACACCCTATCTTTACTTTTAGTTTCCGGTAAAAGAAAACTATCGTGCCGGCTTTGTCTGTCCGTCCGCAATCAGATCTTAAAAACTACTGAGGCTAGAGGGCTGCAAATTGGCATGTTAATCATCCACCCTCCAGTCATCAAACATACCAAATTGCAGCCCTCTAGCTTCAGAAGTTTTTATTTTATTTAAGGGTAAATTTAGCCACAATCGTGCTACTGACAACGATATACGACAGGCCACCACCGGGCCGTGGTTAAAGTTTCATGACCCGCGGCTAATACAGCATTATACCGAGACCACCGAAAGACAGATCTATTTTTGATGGCCTTTATTATACGCTGTAGCGGCTGTACAGAAAACTCGGCTGCATTTTTTACTTGTTTATATAGATGACAGGGTTAGATGATCGCGTCAAGTTTTCAACAGACTCGCCATACCGATTTTATTGAAATAAATATGTTATTCGCATATTTACCTGTAATTATCCATAATTCCAACTTGATCAGTGCTGACATAGATGGCGTTTAAGGTGCGGCAACAGAGATTTTAAAGTTATGGTAAGCGAGAATGACTTTACAGTACATTTTACTTGTGTACTCGTATATGTTACAGGCAGGTAACGAAACCAGGCATTTCGCGAAGTGCCTGAAATTTCAGGCAGATAGCGAAATTCACTTAGGGACATTTGATTCCCTCCGGGGCTAGTACTAAACACGGCGATACAATGATTAACCTACACTTTCGCCATGTTTAGTACTAGCCTCTGGGGGGTGAAATATATTTAGCTGTGTTTAGTACTAGCCCCTGGGGGATCAAATGTATTTCGCCGTGTTCAGTGCTAGCACCTGGGGGGTCAAATGTATTTTGCCGTGTTTAGTACTCGCCCCTGGGGGATCAAATGTATTTCGCCGTGTTTAGTACTAGCCCCCGGGAGATCGAGTGTATTTTGCCGTGTTTAGTACTAGCCCCTGGGGGATCAAATGTATTTCGCCATGTTTAGTATTAGCCCCCGGGGGTCAAATATAATTCGCCGTGTTTATTACTAGCCCCTAGGGAATCAACTGTATTTCGCCATGTTCAGAACTATCCCCTGGGGGATCAAATGTATTTTACCGTGTTAAGTACTAGCCCTGGGGGATCAAATGTATTTTACCGTGTTTAGTACTAGCCCCTGGGGAGTCAAATCTATTTCGGCATGTTTAGTACTAGCCCCTGGGGGGATCAAATATCACTAAGTGCATTTCAGGCAGTTCGCGAAATGCCTGGTTTCGCTATCCGCCTGTAACTTACATACTTTTGTGATTTGTGTGTCCAGTACTCAAAAGAAAGTTGACAAATAACGCTGTTCAAAGGCACTGAGAAGAATCTTCAGGAAATGCGCTGTATTTTACTGACTCTCCAGTTGAATTGTATATTCTCACATCAAATAATTCAAGAGGTAAGCGCATTAAAAATAATACATATAAATTCATACTAGGTATACAATGACCGTCGATGCGTTTAAATATACACTCGTAATACACATGCATACACGCGTACACATGCTCTAACACACACACATACATATATGTGTGTATATACAGTATATATGTTTGTGTGTGTATAGATAGATATAGATACATATATATACATATATATAATACACACACACACACATATATATATATCTACTATACATATATAATATACATACATAACATACATAAGCGTATGTGTCAGGCTCGCCTCTCCAGGAAATGAATACAATTACAGAGCAATGAATACATACACCATGCATATGCATAACCCGAAAGTATAATGAACCCGTAATAAGCTCTCGCGGTCCGTACTGTGCATGATGATGATGATGATGTTGCTATAATGAACTCAGGCGGAAGATGACATTAGTGTTGGATTATGAATCATGCATTTCATGTCCCGGTTCCTGCTCGGAATGAAGGAGAACCCGTTGATAAAAGGCCTATCTTTTCTTTTTTTTATATATCTTGAGTGTGTGTGTACATATGGGATAAAGGGTGTATTTATTGGGTAAGATACCAAAAAACGACAGACTTTAGTTGTGGGACTTTTTTTGAAATGATGATCATGATTAAAATTGTCCTTATATATATATATATATATATATATATATATATATATATATATATATATATATATATATATATATATATATATATATATACATACATATATATATATATATATATATATATATATACATATACATACATATATATGTATAGTATATATATTTATATATATGTGTGTATGTGTGTATAGACACATACACACACACACACATTATATATATATATATATATATATATATATATATATATATATATATATATATATATATATATATATATGTACAGTATATATATACACACATATATACATACACACACACATATATATATATATATATAATATATATATATATATATATATATATATATATATATATATATATATATATATATATATATGACGACAATTTCAGTCAGAATCATTATTACAAAACGTCCCACAACTAGAATCTGACTTTTTTTTTTTTTTTGGTGAGACAGACATCATTATCAAATTAACCAAGGAGAGCTTTGTTCCAAGAATTAAGTTTGCGCTATTTAGAACACACAGAGACACGGAAAACTCCTTAAATTCTCTAAGAATTTTCGCAAGTGCCTAATTTAAAATGGCGCTACAGAGTCAAAGGTAAACTTGTTAGCATAACATTAGCTGTTACTGCTGCGTTTGCTAATATGCTAACTTTTTAGCAGCTGTTGCATTTAGATGACATGACATTAGCAAGCAATGATTTCGTCATACATGACCGAGTTCACGTCTCCGCATTTTCAATATGCTTTCTATAAAGTTCATTGTTTCAGAATTCCCTTGACCGAGATGGTGTGACGTTAGCTGTGATTGCAACGCACTTTCCGATATTAATAGTGGTGAAGAAATCCACAACAGCGCAAGCGTAAATATATATTAAAATACATATATAAAACAAGAGCTTTCGAGAACATGGTCGATTCTCCTTCTCAGTCTTACTAAAACAAAATTGCTTTAGTGTTTTAGCCTGATTGAAAAGGAGAATCGAGCTGGTTTTCGAAAGCACTCGATTCGTATATGTATTTTTTTATAATATATATTTACACCATCGTTGATTTCTTCAGCATTTCAGTGACTCATGCTAGTATGAGATTTTTATGAATGTTAATAATGTTAGAATCTGCTCATTTTCGTTCTATGGTGGTGATAAAACTGCCAACATCATAGCAATATGAATAAAACTGCCAACATCATAATGATATTTATAAAACTTGCCACCACCATAGCAATATTTATAATAAAACTGCCAACATCATAATGATATGTATAAAACTGCCACCACCATAGCAATATTTATAATAAAACTGCCAACATCATAATGATATGTATAAAACTGCCACCACCATAGCAATATTTATAATAAAACTGCCAACATCATAGCATAAAAAAAGATAGATGTTGCAAAGTTATGTTATGTCATCATCATCTCAATATAAGCAAAAATTATGGTGGTGGTAATATTTTTTGCTTATATTGAGATGATGATGACAGCGTAGAATTTGCAGCCTTTATCTTTTTTATATGACGTTGGCAGTTTTATAAATATTGCTGTGATGTTGGCAGTTTTATACATATCGCTATGATGTTGGCAGTTTTATTCATATTGCTATGATGTTGGCAGTTTTATACATATTGCTATGATGTTGGCAGTTTTATAAATATTGCTATGATGTTGGCAGTTTTATACATACTGCTATGATGTTGGCTTTATACATATTGCTATGGTGTTGGCAGTTTTATACATATTGCTAAGATGTTGGCAGTTTTATACATATTGCTATGATGTTGGCAGTTTTATACAGAATGTTATGATGTTGGCAGTTTTATACATATTGCTATTATGTTGGCAGTTTTATACATATTGCTATTATGTTGGCAGTTTTATACATATTGCTATGATGCTAGCAATTTTATACGCACTGCTATGATGATTGCAGTTTTATGCTTATTTCTATGATGTTCGAGGTTTTATACATATTACAATGATGTTGGCAGTTTTATACATATTGCTACGATGTTGGCAGTTTTATACATATTTCTGTGCATATCTCTAAGATATTCTAGTTTAGGATTTCATGAATTCAGACTGTACGATGTAAGGTGTTTGAAAGTCTTTGAATCTGTTAGATTTGCAGACTGTGATGATTGCAGTGTTTTAACATATCCTTAGCTGTTGCTATTCTTATAATTCATCATCATTTCACTGCTGAATTGTTTTGAAAGTCTGAAATATTTTCGTAAAGAATACGAAAAACGAACTTCTTAACAATTACGGACCGTCATTTTATAAGTGTCAGTTACGTGATATCAGGTAATTCATGTGCAATTATATCTGTCTGTTCTAATCATCAATATTTATTTGCATATTAATCGTTTCCCATCACCATATCATCGCATCATCTCGAAGTCACATATTTGCAGGTAATTCTCTGTTTTTTTTTTCCACAATCAGCTGATTGATCGATCTATGGTTACTAACACTGCCGTCGCAACATCTAGGTTACTGACGCCGTCGCGATCAGTTCATGACACAATTGGAAAATAATATATTTGCTATAAAATATATCTATCCCAATAAACTATAGTCATTATTTGACCAAGTATCCCGTCTGACATCATATGTTCGCCAGCGAATCCATTTTTAACCAATAAATTGCTGTTGTTATTTAGACAAGTCTCCCTTTTTGGAAATAAATAATTTGCCGGCAATCATGACTCACGGAGCTGTCATCATTAATCAACGCAAGTCACCCGCTAATAGCGTTTCAATCATGTCATGAAAGAAGCCATCACACCGGATTTAATAATTTGCAAGTGATTGCTACTGGCACTGAACCACCACCGCGGCCTCCAACACCGCCCCCATCCCCATCCTCTACACACACTGGGCACCCCGTCCCCGCCCACATATTTTTATTCTTATTCTTTTTTTTTCGTGAATGCTATGTTGTTGATCAACACATATCACTTGATCAAGCTGCTTATTTAGATAATGAATGAAGCTCTTGTTTCAAATTTAATAAAGTGCAACCGTGTGTGTGTGTGTGTGGGTGTGCGTATGTGAATGTGCGCATGCGCGTTTAAGAGTGGATGCCATGAAGTAGATTATCAAATAATTTAATGACATTCACTTATTTATTTATTTATTTAATTCTACGGAATATCAGATATCTTTTTATATATTCATTTTTTCAATAATTTGTTCCCCCGTCGATGAGGTTGACTATAGATGTATCGATTAATTCTATTCCATAACAATCACAAAGCCTGAGAGAAGATACTAATTACACATGTAACTGGCTGCCTTGAAGCTAATCAAGTTGATTAAGCTGCAATTATTGGTAATAAAGTCATGTTGACCTTCGAAAAAGATTCTTGAACAGCCCGTCTCATTGTGTGAACCTAAATGGTTGTACTTAAAGCACGATAAATCTGAACCTTTTGTCTAATAGAATATGACGTTCGTCCTGTAAAAGTCATTTGACATGAGTATTAAGTTAATAAATAGAATATTTATTCTATTCTATATGAAAAGGAGACCAGGCAACATTGGCGATATAATAAATGTAAAATATTAATGAAAAATGGTCGTGTCATTTTACTGCCACAAGGGGAAACTATTCGACAGGTACAGCATAACTTAAATGTTTATCTACTGTAATTTTTAAGCTAGGTCAATTTTAACTAGTTCTTTTTTCTGGCAGTGAGCAAAGTGAAAAGGTAAAACTGTCCTTCATTTGGTAGTCACAGATGGAAGACTCAACATGATTTTTCAAAACTGGAATACCTACAGTATTCTGTGTATGGTGATTAAGACAGTTTAGTAACATGAAAACTAAAATTGTGGAAAAGTGTCTTTCATGTTGTAAGTCGAATGAGATATACCAGGGGTTAAAAGACTGAAAATTACTTTTTTTTTTTTGTATGGTATAGAGACCATGACAGACTAAGCTCGCTTGACAACAAGTAAAAAATACGCCGAAGTTTTTTCGGCTCAATCGAGTTTTCTGTACAGCCGCTACACCGTATAGTCAAGGTCACCGAAAACAGTTCTATCTTTCGGTGGCCTTGGTATAATGCTGTATGACCCGCGGCCCATGGAACATTTACCACTGCCCGGTGGTGGCCTATCCTATATCGTTGCCAGATGCACGCTTATGGCTAACTTTAACCTTAAATAAAATAAAAAATACAGAGGTTAGAGGGCTGCAATTTGGTATGTTTGATGACCAGAGGGTGGATGATCAACATACCAATTTGCAGCCCACTAACCTTAGTAGTTTTTAAGATCTGTGGGCGGACAGAAAAAGTGCGGACAGAAAAAGTGAGGAGAGAATAAAGTGCGGACGGACAGACAAAGCCAGCACAGCAGTTTCCTTTTACAGAAAACAAAACATGAAAAGTTAAAAATCCCGAGAAATTATCGTTCGTTTGTCTCTACAAGTGAAAGATGCAACTGTCAATTCCACAGTCTTTTGTGACATATATGTACTGTAGTGCACATCGATACTCTGTCTGTTTTGTAAAGTTTCTTATCGACACTCTTTCTGTTTTATAAAGTTTCTTATCGATACTCTTTCTGTTTTATAAAGTTTCTAAGAGTATTCCTCCGCATTTGTTGAAGTTAAAATGACTCTTCCTCGCTGCATCAGCAAAAAACCACTTGAATTTCGTATTGTCACTGAAACAATCATGGAATATCTGATGAATATCTAGCTTTGGTTGTGAAAATGCAATGCTGCCCCTGATAATGATTTATCCAAAATAAAAATCTGAGCCTTCCATACTTCCTCGGAATTTTTCTGAAACTGAGATAATGATATTTGTTTTATTGCTTTTTTAATTTGTTTGTTATTTATGAAAAAAAAAACATTTTTCACTGGCTCAGTCAAAGCAGTATGGAAATAGAAATATAATTTATCCATAGATGACTCTAATGCCACCTAATTATATTATACTATTACCGGTTGTTCTACTTATGTATTCATTACACTTTCGTCTTCATCTTTTATTCATCTTTCCCCTTTCATGTCTCTTTTTGTTTTGTTTTTTTGTTCATCTGTTTGTTTTTTGTTAGGCCTAGGAACCTCGCCTTCACTTCCTATATCTTTTTCCACGCCTCCTCCATAGACCTCCCACTCCACTCCTACCTACCCCTTCCCCACCCGCATTTCCCCACCCCCATACAACCCACTAGTGATCTC
>NC_089741.1:29299624-29302124 GCF_040412425.1 Macrobrachium rosenbergii
CATACATTTCTGGAAACATTTCAAAATTGTATCCTTATTCACTTCCTCCGACATACATTTCTGGAAACATTTCAAAATTGTATCCTCATTCACTTCCTCCGACATACATTTCTGGAAACATTTCAAAATTGTATCCTTATTCACTTCCTCCGACATACATTTCTGGAAATATTTCAAAATTGTATCCTTATTCACTTCCTCCGACATACATTTCTGGAAACATTTTAAAATTGTACCTCTTATTTCTTTTTGAAACGGACGGCTGAGCGCGCGTCCAACCCTGCATTTATGTATTCCATTTTCAAGTAGGCCCCGTGCACCAATAAAGGCCAGGTGTCATTTTACTCGTCACTCAGGTAATCAGTTTCAACTGCGACATCATCACCACTGGGTTCCTCTCATCTCTCCCGGCTCATTACATTTTCATGAGGTTGCTGGTCTGAAATGACATTCTCTCTCTCTCTCTCTCTGTCTGTCTGTCTCTCTCTCTAACACACATTTCTCTTACAATCCATTCTATTCACCATCATAATACATCCTCTCTCTCTCTCTCTCTCTCTCTCTCTCTCTCTCTCTCTCTCTCTCTCTCTCTCTCTCTCTAACACACATTTCTATTACAATCCATTTCTTTCACCATCAAAATATATCATCCCTCTCTCTCTCTCTCTCTCTCTCTCTCTCTCTCTCTCTCTCTCTCTCTCTCTCTCTCTGACACACGCTTCTCTGCTGTGCCAGTCTTTCTTGCTGTGTCCATTCCATTCACCGTCAAAATATATCCACTCTCTCTCCTCTCTCTCTCTCTCTAACACACATTTCTCTGTTACGCCAGTCATTCTTACTATCCATTCCATTTACATCAAAATATATCCTCTCTCTCTCTTATTTTTTTCTGTTTCGTCAGTTTCTTCCTACCCACTTGATCATCGACTCCACATCCTCTCTCTCTCTCTCTCTCTCTCTCTCTCTCTCTCTCTCTCGTTCCTATTTTGATAACAATGAATTCATCTTCTTGCTTCGGTCGACACTGTGGGTATACATTTTATTTCATACCCTGTGTTGGAAAGACGGTATGATTACGAGGGCTGAATCAATGATATGTGTTTGTCCAGATCTCGCCAGATATCATCTGTATCTCAGCTGTTCAAGCTGTACGCTGACCTTATCTGTCCTTGTCTGGGATATTGTTTTCATAATTGAGATGCTTCAACTTAGCCCGTTTCGTTTCCCTTTTCAGTAGTTTAATGGTTTAAAGGTCTGATTATTCTGATTAAGGATATTGCCGTATCTATCCTTAGGATCCAGTAGATTGCCTGTCTAGCCTTTTCTACCAGTACTATTTTGGTCCCTATTCTTGAAAAAACAGAGTGAGTCTCACCTATCTTTATGTATATACATAAATATATATATATATATATATATATATATATATATATATATATATATATATATATATATATATATATATATATATGTATGTATATATATGTGTGTGTGTGCGTGTGTGTGTGCGCAAAACCTAACCTGGTAAATTACAGCTTGCTGTGAAAATTAATTACCTTTCGTGCTACTAGCAGCACATTAACGTTTGCTCACTCTGGAAAACTAATCATCAAAACTAATCATCAAAAATACTCATCAAAAATAATCATCACACAAACTCGAGCAGGTACCTTACACAACTCGGTCAAGGAGGATGTTGACAGTGGCGCCCTCACCTCCTCCTCCTCCGAGGGAATTACCTTCTTATTACTTTGGCCTCAAGTGGATATTATGGTTTCCTTGAGGCGTGTTTTCATTATAAGCCTCGTGACAAGATCGATTAGCTCCTGTTGGTTACTTTAAGGTCCAGAATTTCTTTGATGCTTTAACGAATCAAAGTCTGACGATGATTATAACTAACTGAGGAGGAATTGTTACTTTGAAAAATTAATCACAATTGAGAGGACAATTTATTAACTTTGATAAATTAATTTCACCAGTTATCAGCGTTTTTGCTCTTCTTCTCTTTACAAATTCATTCAAGTTTCTATTTATTTACATATTTCATACTTTCTCAAAATAATAATTTTCTACTTTTGTATGCTGGCAAATTATAAATTTCACTTCAAAACTACTCACTATTATAAAGATGACAAGTTGACTGCAAGCATCTCTGCTACCTCTTAGATTAAAGGAATATAAGTGAAAAATCATATAAACAGATTGAATTAAAGACAATGCTTTCGTCTGGAACTGAAAACTGAGTTGTCCTAATACCCTATTTGCCGCAAGTGATCTCTCTCTCTCTCTCTCTCTCTCTCTCTCTCTCTCTGTAATAAACAAACACACGTTAACACATTTATCCGCTCCTTCATTATCTGTACACATATCATTCCATTTGGTCCAGTCTGTCAACTTTCTCTCTCTCTCTCTCTCTCTCTCTCTCTCTCTCTCTCTCTCTCTCTCTCTCTCTCAGCTTTGCATAGCTTTAGCCTTGTTCACTCCATCACAATCAAATATT
>NC_089741.1:29304624-29309624 GCF_040412425.1 Macrobrachium rosenbergii
TCACATACGGGAGTCATCATAATGAGAATAATATTATGACAACTTAAAATACGTAATCAGTTAAATAAATAGATACAAATATCACACACTACAAAATGAGCGTAAGCTTTTGAGTCTCATAATTGTAATAGCTAATACAACACTAATACTGTTATTGACTACAAGTTTTAGATGCCTTCTACAATATGCAAGTCTACTGTCATTATGCATCAGGCGTTCAGCATTAGAAGAGTCTCTAGTCCCAACATTTGAAAATGGCGTCTTTCGCCGGATCAGCTTTAAAATAATCGCCCTTTTTTTCCAAAAAAGGGGGGCGGGGGTTGAACTATAATTTTTTTTATGCGTACTGTTCTATTCCTGAGCGCAAATACTTCATCTCACACAAAATTCAACTTTGTATCTTAAAAAATAAAGAAATTGGAGGAGGTTGAATATCCAAAACTTTTATGGCTTATAACTCAAAATATTTTTTTTGTGGCGAGAGGCCCTTCTATTATGTAGTCTGTAAAGACATATGACTATGATATTTCAATAGAGCAGGGCATCTTTCCTTATTTACATAAAGTTTTTATTGCAATAAAGTAATATTGTTGTCTATAAAGCAATATTATTGTCTAATTTACTCTTAGAATCCAAGACTCTGCGTGGAAATGCCTCATTAAGAATTGTCGTTCAGATTCTCCCAAAGAGAGGGCAGCACTGTTCACGCCTGCCATAACAAAAAGCCCGGAGATGACTCTTTTGCTTTTAATTTTGTGCTGTCTATGGGAATACAATCTGCTATCGCATTACCCGCTTTGAAAGGTTAAGCGAAGTGCGGTCACAGCCAGAACATAATTAAAACTGCTCACTCAAGAAATTCGATCTTAAAAGCAAAGGAGGTGTTCGTTTTCAGAGGCGCTGTCCACTGGATATTTAGCCACGGAAGCTTATAATGAATACGTGTGTCCGATGGAGCGTATGGTTGCAAAGCATGTTTGCTTGTAATTGTAGTAAATATTTACCAGGTGCTTTTAATTACTCTAAAAAAGACGTGGTATTTGTTTGTAAGCGTACACAATAAATGACAACATTAATCTCTTATAATTAGACTAGATAAACATGTTCTGGAACATTATATCATACTGTGACTGTGATAATCTAACAGAATTAACATTAGGCGAAACATTTGTTGGAACAATTTAATATATGGTTGAAATTGTCCTTACCTCTTTTGCATCACATTAAAAGTTAACATTTTCAAGCAATGACGCTAAGTTTGATGGCAATGATTTGGAATGGTTGATTTCAATGAATATATTAGAGGTATATTTTACTTTACAGATACAAAAATCCTCGATGATTTTCAGGACATCTTTGAACAAAATGGAGAGTCTACGACTAAATGAATGAAAGAGGTTCTTTCGAAAGTACTCTCTGGGGAAGATACATCATTACTCTATCAAAAGAAGGCTTTATTGATACAAAGAGGGTCGATAAAAAGGTGTATTACACTAGAACCTCGCCCCCGCCCCACAAAACCTTATCCCACAAAAAGGTCTTATTGTTACGAAATAATCCCATTATTGTAGAGGCACGTGCAGACTCACTACAGAAATGCTAGTTCCCATTCATGACTACTCAGCTCAGGATAGCTCTTCTTCTTCTTCTTCTTCTTCTTCTTCTTCTTCTTCTTCTTCTTCTTCTTGTTTTATCTCATACCTTCCAGTCCTCCAGCTTCTCTTAAACTCCGTTTGCAGTGGTGCTACATCTCGCAACATCTTACAAATGTCTCACAATATTCTTTAAACACATTTTGTATTTTCACTTTGGTGTCATAAAATTGGCTCGACTGAGCTTCTGCCATAGCTCTTGTTCACTCTTCCAGCGAATATGTCATTACGGCCCTATACTTTTTAAGCAACGGAGAAATCAGCTATTAGTTGCCTCCCACACAAAGATGTTGCATTTAAAAGGTCCCAAACTATTTCCGCTCTTGATTATTTATAACTTTCGGCTTGTCTTTAATCCTTCTTTAACACAGTCAGAGCGGGTCTAAATAAATCTTTTACGGCAATTGTCAGAGATACGCCTTTTGATTCCGTAAAAATCATCTGGTGCAGGCTGGACCTTGCTTTGCTGAGGGCAAAACCTCTGTGGCTGAAACGTTAGTTCTCTGCTTAGCTTTTATACAGCTTTATTGTCCTGATATTCTTTTTCTTTTTATAATCACATTCTTCTTCTTTGTTGAGCATGAACAAGGAATTAATTTGACTCTTTTTTCCAAAGAAAGCTACATCAGAGAACTGTTAAACTTCTTTGAATCATATGTCGATAACAGGATCAAAACATTTTCTAACTCTTTCTTATTTCTAACACGATTTATACGGACCCTTCCATCTGTTACTGACGTTTGGCCATCCACGCAGTAATACTTTGAAGGCTCTTCTCTTGACATAATGTTATCTGCAAGGATTCTGACTTGAAAGTGAAACTCTGTAAGGTTTATGGCCCCATTCTTCCACTCATGAGATGGACGTGAAATTTTGATGAGGCGTCAAACAACTTAGAGTCTAGTTCTCCTACTACAGAGTCCCTGCTCTCTCTGGATTTAAAAACTATCTTACTGCTTTACAGCCTACTTCATGGAGAGCTTTTGCATGATAACTCAGCTTTCAATGTCTCTTCAACATTTATCTCTTAAAATCTTCTTGTCACCTCTGTATCAGGTGGGCGTCTCTTCATGAACAATCTAAGATAAATTTATCTGCATAGAGAAACTGTGCTTTGGATAAGTAGAATGACTCTTGAACGCAGGTTAGACTAGATTTTCTCCTCTCTTCCACGAAGATTTTAGTTAAGTTAATATGCAATAGAATCCAAAATGCTTTCTTAACCTTATAGGTACCCTCACTGTTCAAAAAACTTATAGGAAGGATGACATAATATAAACATCAGACTGTTTAAGTCAGGTTTTGTAATGTAGATTTTCATAATCACCCAAGATATTAGCCATTTTTGTTGACTTTACAGGTCACTGTTTAGAATATCGCTTTGTTTTTGTTTGTTTTTCAAAATGAAACCAAATTGAAATAAAACCTCTTAATTAACGAACAAGCCTGTCATCACTTTAACTTGGATTTACCTCTTTATTGGAGGCGCATCTCTCATGATTTCATGACAAAAAAATTATATATATATATATATATATATATATATATATATATATATATATATATATATATATATATATATATATATATATATATATATATATATATATATATATATATATATATATATATTTTTTCTTATCTAAATGTCAGGTATTTACTCTAGCCAAATGTATGCTTGTGGCTTCTAGGACCTTTAAAATATCTTTTCTCTCGGTTACTATTTGGAGTAAATTTACTTTCAGTCTAGAAGACGACCATATCACATGCTGAATCAAATGACGTGTGCAGTTTCGCGTCCAACAGGAAAACTTTGTCGACTTATAAATTTCATGTGGAAATCGGCGGAACATGTACATATACGGGTTGGAATAGGAAAAGGATGGGTAATGTAAGGAAGGATAAAGAAAGATAAAAAAAAAAACAAAGAGGAATAAATAGATGAAAGATTGGGGCAGACCCATATTGACATAACGAAATGTGAATGTCAGCATCACTTAACTCTCCTACGGGTAATTGTTGCACCCACAGAATTACATTTCCAAAGAAATTTCCAAAGAAGACGGTTATATATTTTTGTAACTTTATTACAGACTTATCTAAGGAGAGGAATAGAGATTATTCTTCCTTTATAAATCAGGAAACGTGAGACTTGATCCAGTCAGTATAATAGGAAACTTCGCAGTAAACACTAGGCGTCTCAGGGCGCGCACAACCGTGCCCCCAAGAAACGATGCCCGCCAAGTAAGGCGCTCCGATATCCGAGCATACCAAAGGCCCCCGTGTCGGCAGTGCAGGGACCAACGCCGCCTTCAGACACGCCCGCGCAGAGCATCGATTCCTCGAGGGCATCGCCGTAAGTGACCCGGCACTGCCTGTCGGTGAGGACGGGTAGAGTCGCCTTCAGGAGAACCTCGGAAGCCAGACCTCCTTCCTCGGTAGTGCCCCAGCCCGAGACGATGCAGTCTCCCGTAGCCGTGTGGCCCGCCGGCGGCAGGTCGATGGGCTGCACGAATTCGTTGAAGGCGAAGGGCTCCGAGACTCTGAAGACGGCCACGTCGTTGCTGTAGGTGTAGCCGTTGAAGTCCTCGTGTTGGATGAACTGCGACAGCTGGATGGACTGTTCGTGACCTTCGGAGGCATTCCTGTGCAGTTCGCCCGCTACGACCTGTCGTTGAGGAGCCAGTATGCGAGGAAATGCAATAAATATATATATATATATATATATATATATATATATATATATATATATATACAGTATATATATATATATATATATATATATATATATATATATATATATATATATATATATATATACAGTATATATATATATATATATATATATATATATATATATATATATATATATATATATATATATATATATATATATATATATATATATATATATATATATATATTTAGAGTTAGATTTAACAACAGGAACTGTTACCAAATAGATAAAGGTATACGTGTATAGCTTGAATATTGAGATACCGAGAGCTAGCAAATAACAAAAATTTTACTTCGTTATATTTACATAACCTTATTAATGAATTAAACTGTTTTATCTGCTTTTTTATGATTAACCCGCTTTACAGTAAATAGCTTTCTTCATGGCCTCAGTATTCTTGCACAATATATATACATATATATATATATATATATATATATATATATATATATATATATATATATATATATATATATATATATATATATATATATACAAATCAATCGTCACACCATATATTGTCATCATAATGTTTTAAATGTTATTAAAACAGTACAACATTGAATGGGCTTTGAAAAGCGAAGCTAATTTACGATGCCACTTCCTTCAAG
>NC_089741.1:29314624-29332124 GCF_040412425.1 Macrobrachium rosenbergii
TTTAATGCGTTATGTTTATCTCCAGTGTCGTTTTTTTAGAAAGCCAAAATGATTAGCTGTCCCTCTGCGTCCTTTTGCCTCTGTGAAACAAGTGATATATTTTGTTTATTTCATTCATCTATTCTTTTAATGCATTATGTTTTTTATTTCACTTATTTTTTAAACACATGATGTTTTCTCCAATTTTTTTTTTTTTTTAGAAAGGCATGATTACAGTAGTTGTTCCTCTGTCCTTTTGCCTCTGTGAAACAAGTGGCATGTAGATCTTTCCCTTTAGTATTTTTTTTTATTGTTCCTAAAGCATTTTGGTTTTCTCCATTTCCAATGTGTTTTTTTAGTAAGCCAAAATGACTGGCTGTCCCTGTGTACCTTTGCCTCTGTGAAACAAGTGGTATGTAGATTTTTACCTAACGCATTACGTTTTCTGCAATGTGTTTTTAGAACGCCAAAATGATTAGTTATTCCTTTGTCCTTTATCCTCTGTGACACAAGTGATGCGTACTAGATCTTTTCATTTCATTTATTTTTTCCTACTGCAACATATTTTTCTCAAATGTGTTTTTTCAATCCGTCTGTCATTATTTTTCAAGTGGGTTTTTATTTTTGAGTTTGTATCTGTGAGGGAATATATAAAATATTTCTAATATTTTATTTAGTTTGCTTTTGTTCTAATATATTATTTTTTTCTCAAAGGTAGTTTTTTAAATCCATTGAAGCCTCTATTTATCAAGTGGGTTTTTATTTTTGTGTTTGTGTGTGTGAGGGAATATACGAACCATTTCTAACTTTTTATTTATTCTGTCTTTGTTCTTAATATATTATACTTTTCTCAAACGTAGTTTTTTTTTTTAAATCCGTTTAAGCCTTTATTTATCAAGTGGTTTTTTATTTTTATGTTTGTGTGTATGAAAAGTTAGGTATATCTTTGTTTAACCAGACCATGCTGAGCTGATTAACAGCTCTCCTAGGGCTGGTCCGAAGGATTAGACTTATTTTACTTGGCTAAGAACCTATTGGGTACCTAGCAACGGGACCTACAGCTTATTGTGGAATCCGAACCACATTATGACGAGAAATGAATTTCTATCACCAGAAATAAATTCAGGAAATAGATGAAACACTTTTAACCTTTTTGCCTGCTTTCGGTTCCTAATGCGGTTTACAATCGACTGCGTTCATGTACGAGTATTTAAAATTAAAATCCAGCAGTTTATAAACAGTCTTCTTCCTCACACTGACCACAGACATTTACCAATAAACAAACAGGGACAAAAAAAAATAATAATAATCAGCTGAAACCGTTGAATTAAATGCAAAAATCTGCATATTTTATTAGCGTTACGTTGGAAAACACAAATTATGCAAATTACACTCTAATTATGATCTAATCGGTTTAAAACACCGGTAACGAAATTAAATTACTTGCTCTGCTTGTGCAGGCAGGAAATGCAAGCTATTTTTGTTCGTTTGGTAACACACACACACACATTGCATAAAAGCAGGATTCTTTGTCGCGCTTAATAAATCATGCAATTCTGAATAACGATTACGCAATTATACTAATATAAATATAATGCTGTTATATTGTAGTTCCCCTGAATGTGACCGTATTCTATGCATTTTACTCTATGAAAAATCCCCTATGAAATATGACTGAATTGAATATAGAATTAAAGCCACAGGCCAAGCACTGGGACCTATGAGGTCATTCAACGCTGAAACGGAAATGGACAGTAAAAGGTCTGAAAGGTGTAACAGGAGGAAAACCTCAATGCAGTTGCACTGTGAATCACTTGTTAGGAGAGGGGTGGAAAGTAAAAGGGAAGAAAGAGAATATGAAAGGAGGCACAGTAAAAGAAACGAAAGGGGTTGCAGCTTGGGGCCGAAGGCACGCTGCACAGAGTCTTAAGTAGTGCCTACAGTGCACCACACGAGGAGCACTGACGGTACTAACCTCCCCTCCCGCCGGACCAAGAAATGTTTTCATAGTGATGGATGTATTCTTCGTATTTAGCAACTATATCAGAATCAGGCAGATGAATGCACATGCAATTCAGTATATTCGAACGAGGCAGATACTTATAATACACAAGAGTACACATATCAAGAGTTAAGCTGAATTATGTACGAACGTAATGAAACCAGATTTTATCCTTCTCTCTTCCTCGCATGTATCTTTTTTAACAGTAGTAAAAAAAAAAAAATTCAAAATAATCAACAAGGAAGATAAGTTATCAGAAAATCCGACATCTTAGAACCATCTGTCGTTCACACAGTTTCATAAACAAAGACACAAACACCAACAAAAACACGTACAGGAGGTCATATACGTCTTTACACCACATTCCCAAAAAGCGTTATGACTGCCAGTTATGTTCACTTCATACCTAATAAAAATAACTTGACAATAATCTATATCAATTGCTACTGGAGATTATAGTTTCTACTATCATCTAGCAAACCTATTTTTCATCATCAAATCCTTCCTTCCCGGAGGGGGGTTGGTTAGTGCCGTCAGTGCACCTCATGCGGTGCACTGCAGGCATTACTTAAGGTTCTTTGCAGCGTGCCTTCGGCCCCTAGTTGCAACCCCTAGGGGCCGAGAGCACGCTGCAAAGAACCTCAAGTAATGCCTACAATGCACCTCATGAGGTGCACCGACGGCGCTACCCCCCTACGGGGCCTAAAGGTAAAAAAAAAAAATTGTGCATAAAATTTTTCATCTCCAGAACAACACAAACTCTCGTTCTCCCAATCGCGGAGAAATCGCGCGGAATCTCGCGGAAAGTCGCGCCCGTATCGAAAACGTAATAAATCGCGAGACTTGGCGAAGTGAAATATATAAATGACAGATTCTTTTTTGGGACACTTATTATGGGTCCTTTTTATCGGGAGTTGCCTGAGTCTTTTCTCGATGGTATCGAGGTAATATATCACCTCAGGGTTCCATTACTTACTCTCGCTGCTTCCAGAAGAAGGTTGCTCATTTATCAGCAAAAACCGTTCCTGCTCTCTCTCTCTCTTTTAGACACACGCACACACAAAATCAGACTCTCTGTCTCTCTCTCTCTCTCTCTCTCTCTCTCTCTCTCTCTCTCTCTTCTCTCTTTTAGACACGCACACACACACAAAATCGGACTCACTCTCTCTCTCTCTCTTTTTCCCTTGTTGCTCTATTTGGGTGGAGAATTCTCTCTCTCTCTCTCTCTCTCTCTCTCTCTCTCTCTCTCTCTCTCTCTCTCTCTCTCTCTACACACAGCCACACACAAACAGATTCTCTCTCTCTCTCTCTCTCTCTCTCTCTCTCTCTCTCTCTCTCTCTCTCTCAGACAGACTCTCTCTCTCTCTCTCTCTCTCTCTCTCTCTCTCTCTCTCTCTCTCTCTCTCTCTCTCTCTCTCTCTCTCTCTCTCTCTCTCTCTCTTTCTCTTCCCTTGCTCTATCTGGGTGGAAAAATGTTCTCCCCAGTAATGAAAAATGATTTCACGCTTTCAGTCATTTAATGTCTACTCATGCTTGTCCTCAAAAAACAAAAACTTCAAATGCCCTACGTCAATCATTTATTTAGTGCTGTAATACAGATGTTTTCACTAATTTACAATTACTTTTAGAAATAGAATTTTATATATATACATATATATAGACATATATAAATACATACATACACACACACACACACACACACACACACATATATATATATATATATATATATATATATATATATATATATATATATATATATATATATAATATATAATAAATAATGGAAAGGAACCTGAGTGATCTCAGTAAGTCTCAAGGTTTCATTATCGTTCTCTGGCATCCAGCTGGTCAACAGTGCGTCCGATTTTTGATGGCAGATTGCCAGGGCACGATAACGAAACATTCAGCTATGTCGGCCGAGGCTGTATTAGGCCTGATTACGACAAAGCTTACAGATTTGAAATTCACAATTTACAGTGACAATCCTGTCTGTAATATGGGTAGGACTATGCAGTGAGGTAAGAAAACCACTAAATGAAAGGCCTGTTCTAGACTTTTGCCAAGGATTATCGAAGTACCAATTCAAGTTAAATTTTTGGGAATATTTTTTCTGAAAGATTTTAATTAACACCAGCAGAACAAATCTACTCTTCAATTCTATATGCGCCCCTAAAACAATAAGCGATGCATACAAGCACGAGCTTTGACTATATAGGATTTTATTTAAAAAATAATCTTACAATGGAACACAAGGTCTCTTGCTCATGAGGCAAGCGTCATAACCCTTGGTCTACTGGAAACAAGAGAAAGTAAACAACTCTTATTTTGATAGGCATTAAAAGAGAAAGCGAAGACCCTTATTCTGATAGACATTACAAGAGAAAGCGAAGGACTCTCATTTTGATAAATATATATTACAAGAGAAAGCGAAGGACTCTTATTTTGATACGCATTACAAGAGAAAGCGAAGACCTATTATTCTGACAGACATTACAAGAGAAAGCGAAGGACTCTCATTTTGATAAATATTACAAGAGAAAGCGAAGGACTCTTATTTTAATACACAATACAAGACATTAGATAGGAAAAACGGGAACAGGGAGAGATTTCCAAGCCTTGGCAGTAGAGGATACGAAACAGTTCTCCTAATCTGAGAATCCGATACTTTCTAAATCGAAAGAGAAACAGACGACATTGAACCTTTACAGGTAGAAAGCACTCTGCTGATAAACGCTGATTACTACAGAGCACACCTGTGAATTTCCCAATAGACATGAGAACAATCGGTCGTATTGTCCTCACAGGTGGAGATAAGGCGACAGGCAGAGTGAAGCTGTGGTCCCGTATCTATTCGTTTGTCCTTATCTGTGGCAAATTGAATACTGAGTTTGTTTCTTAAACTACGTTCAACTAAACTTTAAGGGTAGTGTTGGCATGCAAACGCATCACCAATAATATATATATATATGTATGTATATATATGTATATATATATATATATATATATATATATATATATATATATATATATATATATATATATATATATATATATATATATATATATATATATATATATATATATATAAATTTCTGACTCACATCAGGATCGAACCCTAGGTCTTTCAAATGAAAGACCAGAGCGCTGCCAACCAGGTCACACAAGTCATAAAAGAAGTTGGAACCCGAGTACATTTGAAAGACCTGGGTTCGATCCTGATGTGATTCAGAAATTTATTTCTGTTCCACACGTAATTGTGTGTTGATATTTCTAATATATATATATATATATATATATATATATATATATATATATATATATATATATATATATATATATATATATATATATATATATATATATATATATATGTATATATATATATATATATATATATATATATATATATATATATATATATATATAATCATGAAGCTACAAATGTCGCTAACATCGAAATTCACGCTACCTCGGTATATCTCCGTTGGAGAATTGTCGCCGAAGGGAATTTATATAAGTGATAAATGAATTGGAATCGTCGGGACACGGACCCTTGACACGAAAACCTATTCAGCGACTCCAGTGGACGGTAACCATTGAGCCATCAATGATGGCTCAATGGTTACCGTCCACTGGAGTCGCTGAATAGGTTTTCGTGTCACGGGTTCGTGTCCGACGATTCCAATTCATTTATCACTTATATAAATTCCCCTTCGGCGACAATTCTCCAACGGAGATATACTGAGGTAGCGTGAATTTCGATATTAAGCGACATTTGTAGCTTCATGATTGTATATAAATCACGGTGTGATAAAATTTTATTTTATATATATATATATATATATATATATATATATATATATATATATATATATATATATATATATATATCGCTTTAGAAGGATGATGTATAAATACGCATCCCCTTCTGAAATCCCACCTGTAGCCTCCTAGAGTCAATTAACTACCAGGGTCATGATTTTCCGGATGGGTCAACATAGACACAGTGGGTTATAATGAAATATCCTCATATTTCTTAATCCTCACCCAGGATTCGAACACGTCTGCTCTTGCTAGAGTTAGTGACCGAGTTACCACATCACCACATGACCTGCAAAATGTTAATAAGTATCTTGAGGGCAAAGTTGATAGCCCATGCTCTTTTGCATCTCAATTGCAAGCAACCAAAGTTAACTAGCTACCGGGTACTTACTTCCTTGCTTAGGTTGATAGAGGCTAACGATGGGAATCTGACAGAACAACTTAAGTGTTTCTACTGAGTAGATGGATCCAGATGGTGTTAACCTCCCGGATTTCAGCACATTCTTTTGGGATGGCGCTGCTAGCCCTAAGACCCTTTATCTTGCTTACCCTGTGATCATCGGGTGCCTAATTCAATGCTCATGTTATGAGAGGCGCATACGATTTGCAGGGCATGTGCACAAGTCAGCTCCCCCTCCGTGGGATGGAACCCCGGTCTCTTGTGATGGGAGAAGAGGCTTTGTATAGAGAATAATAAAGCTCTGCATTTATTAATCGTTTTATGTCCAGGTTCGTATTTTTTATACCATTCATGTTTCGGGTGTATATGACAACAGGGAAGCTTTAAACTTCATATATTTAATTCCTTAATAAATCTGACGCCAGCTTCGTCGGTGATTATAACTACGTTTGTCAAGGTTAAGTTTTATTATACCATGTGGACAGAAAAGTAAGCATCAATCGAAACTATAAGTTTTGACAGGTTGTTAGGTCAGGTCAAGTGAGAATTTGATTAGGAATAAGTTTTATTGGTCAATGAAATACCCAGAGAGCCTTTAGACTGCGTGGGAAGTGATCCAGTCCACGAAGTATGCCACCTCTGTGTAAACACCTGGGAAATTAGGATTCCCACAGCCATAGCCCCAGGACACAATACCAGCCAGGTACTTGGACCCGCCGTCAGAGCAGACGAGTGGCCCTCCAGAGTCTCCCTGACAGGCGTCCTTGCCCCCTGATTCAGCGCCTGCGCAGAGCATGGAATCGACTATCTCTTCCTGGCCGTAATCCTTCCGGCACACCTCATCCAGAACTACGGGCACAGTCACCTTGCGGAGAGTAGAAGGTATAGTTCCTCCCTCGCTGGTAGTGCCCCAGCCGGTGACGACGCAGTCGCCGGTAGCTACGTGGCCTTGTGGAGGGAGGGCAACAGGCTGGACGAAGTCGTTGAAGACTAGAGGCTCGGAGAGGCGCAGGAGCGACACGTCGTTGCTGATCTTGTCCGGGTCGTAGTCCTCATGTTGGATGATCTTAGACAGGACGACGGTCTGCTCGTTGCCTTCTGCTAGGTTGAAGTTGTGTTCCCCAGCAACAACCTGACAGAATCGAGGAAATCGTTGAAACCGTTGAACAATGACTTGCTAATTTTAAAAAAAATCCTCATAGTAGCACGAGTCTCGGAATGGAGAGACAAATTCACAGTTATGTATGGGTACAAATATATTCAGCAAATAATCTACACAGAGAGAATCTATTCGATTCCCCTTTTCAAAAAAGGGGTATCGAACAGAAACTCTTACTGCAAATTATTTCTAAAAATATTGGTACCCACATTATTATTATTATTATTATTATTATTATTGTTATTATTATTCAGAAGATGAACCCTATACATATAGAAGCCCACCAAAGGGGCCACTGACTTGCAATTCAAGCTTCCAGAGAATATTAAGGTGTTCATTAGGAAGCGAAGGCAAAGGGAAATACAGAAAGAGGAGATCTCACTTATTAAAAAGAAAAAAAAATCTGTGGATTTGTTTCTCCAAAGAAACGACAGTAAGTCGTGATGCAACAAGTCAAACCTCCTCACCTAAGAGCAGGCATAAACCGACAAAATAATTGAAGTAAGGTCTTTGATCGTTACCCTGAGGTAATCCGGGTGTTCGAAGTTTTCCCCTTGGACGCAGTGGGCGGCGCAGATGGCCCAGTTCTCGCTGATGATGGAGGCGCCGCAGAAGTGGTAGCTGGTGCCGTAGAGGACTTCCTGGAAGCTCAGCTGGTGAGGAAACTCTCCGGGCTGAGCCTCTTCGCCTCCTACGATACGGTTCAAGCCTTTCCTAAACCTGGGTTTGTGCTTAGGAGCAGCTGTGAGGAATGAGATTGTTCTGATAGAGCGAAAGGTATTGCCTGTCTTCTCCGCTGAATCAAAGGAAGTTATAAAGTGGTTTTATGGAATAAAAATTACTCCGTTGAATAAAAGGAAGTCAGGAGTCAGGACACGGTTCCACGAAGTTAACTTAAATCTTTCGCCGAAATTCATATTGAGGCGTTATATATCAGTCCAGCCTTCTACTGAATTTGTTTGCAAAAAAAAAAAAAAAAAAAAAAAAAACTAACTCCTCATTGCGTAGTTCCAATTACAATGAATAACATTAACATTAAAAGGTGTTTCATCATAACATGATTTTTTTTATAATCAAATTAGTGACGAAATCTGCAATGAATGTTAACTTTATTCATTAGTACCCAACAGGGGAATGAATAAACAAAATAAAACAAACAAGCAAATCCTCCTTTTATGACTCAAATAACAAGATTTGCCTCTTGTGTATTTTACGTAAATACATTAAATACTGATTTGTTTGTCTGACAGTGATCTGTTTACTTTGTATTGCAATCGTCTTGCATAATATCGGGGCCTCATTAATCTCAAAACCACTTGAAATTCATCGGCGCAAATATGTTTAGTTAGACAATACATCTGTTATTTATCAAAGCACTGAAATTTCCAGCGAAGATTTATAAGTTTTATTTTTTTTAAATCGCGAATAAAATCATTCTGGAACATGACCACTGGAAGTGATCTTAATAAAATTGATTTCTTAGAAGACAAACAGGCAATGGGTCCGACGAATACTTAATGCATAATTGCCAAAGAGGTAAAAAAAAAATAAATCAATTATTATATCTCATTCTGAGGAAAAAACAAATGTTTATTATATTTGTTTTTTCCTTATTAAAAGAAAAGTTGTTCCATTCCATTTTATTCCTTAACAGGAAAAAATAAAAAAATTGTTCCACTCCACTTTAAGACTATATTCTTTGGCTGTTCCTATTGCTTACCAATTATACGAAAAGTGTATAAATGAGGATACGGGAAAAATCTTCGAAAATATCTTAGCGTGATAATGGCAGGACCACAGGCGTCATTTGTCCAATAAAAAAAATAAATAATAATAATAATAATAATAATAATAATAATAATAATAATAATAATAATAATAATAATAATAACGACATATCACGAATCCAAAACTGTACTAATAGTACAGATATTTCAAGTAATTAAATCTCTGCAAAGCTAACATCTTGCATTAAAAATCATAAAAATTCTACAATTCATATTTTTCTTCCAAAAAATCAAGCAAAACTACGAAAATAACTCGCAGGAGTAAACAAAGAAGAGAAAAGACCAACCCATCGTACCAAAAGCCACGGCAACGAGTAGGCAGACCGCTAGAAACTTCATGGCTGGCCGAGTCACTGGTGAAGATTGGCCTTCGGGGCCGGAGCTTTTATACAAGGGCAGCCTTAGGCCTCCTCGTTCCTGAGGGCATGCAAGTGTTTTTGAAATGCACTTTTCTCAGGGGAAGCTGATATAACCTAAGCCTAAAATGCAGCGCTTGAATCCCATTCGCCTTGCGTCTGACGAATTCCTAACCAATGTTATAAGGACAGCATCGTAACAGTATGTGAAGTAGATTGCTTGAATCCCATTCGCTTTGCGTTTCACGAATTCCTAACCAATGTTATAAAGACAGCATCGTAACAGTATGTGAAGTGCATTGCTTGCATCCCATTCGCTTTGCGTTTGACTAATTCCTAACCAATGTTATAAAGAGAGCATTGTAACAGTATGTGAAGTACATTGCTTGAATCCCATTCGCTTTGCGTTTGACGAATTCCTAACCAATGTTATAAGGACAGCATCGTAACAGTATGTGAAGTAGATTGCTTGAATCCCATTCGCCTTGCGTTTGACGAATTCCTAACCAATGTTATAAAGACAGCATCGTAACAGTATGTGAAGTGCATTGCTTGAATCCCATTCGCTTTGCGTTTGACGAATTCCTAACCAATGTTATAAGGACAGCATCGTAACAGTAGGTGAAGTAGATTGCTTGAATCCCATTCGCCTTGCGTTTGACGAATTCCTAACCAATATTATAAAGAGAGTATCGTGACAGTTACATTGCTTGAATCCCATTCGCCTTGTGATTTGACGAATTCCTAACCAATATTATAAAGAGAGTATCGTGACAGTTAAATTGCTTGAATCCCATTCGCCTTGTGATTTGACGAATTCCTAACCAATATTGTAAAGAGGGCATCGTGACAGTTACATTGCTTGAATCCCATTCGCTTTGCGTTTGACGAATTCCTAACCAATATTATAAAGAGAGCATCGTGACAGTTACGTTCCTTGAATTCCATTCGCCTTGCGTTTGACGAATTCCTAACCAATATTATAGAGAAGGCATTGTGAAAGTATGTTCAAGATTAAGTTATTTTATCTGTGGTGCATCACTATATTGAGTCCGGAAATAATAAGTTAACGAGTAAAAAATGCGCCGAAGTTTCATCGAAAACTTCGGCGCAATCGAGTCTTGTGCCCGCACTCAGATCTTAAAAGCTACTGAGGCTAGAGGGCTGCAAACTGGTGTGTTGATCATCCACCCTCCAATCATCAATCATACAAAATTGCAGCCCTCTAACCACAGTAGTTTTTTTTATTTTTTTTATTTAAGGTTAAAGTTAGCCATGATCGTGCGTCAGGCAACGCTATAGGACAGGCCACCACCGGGCCGTGACTGAAAGTTTCATGGGCCGCGGCTCATGCAGCATTATACCGAGACCACCGAAAGATAGATCTATTTTCGGTGGCCTTGAATATACGCTGTACAGAAAACTCGATTGTTCGGCGCATTGTTTACTTTGTTTAACATTTCGGCCAGTTCCTCACCCTACTTCTCTCTTAGTCTTTCTTTCTCATACCCTAATCATCTAGACACTACAAATTGAATTTATAGGTCACAAATGGGTAAATATTTTGTATTCCAAATCCTGCATGTCAGACTTAGTTTGCAAATATATAAAAAAAACCCCAGAATTTCCAATTATATTTTAAAGTGGGAAACAGTCTTTGCACTGTGTGAGTGTCAAAAACTCTATAACAATTAATTATTTTGGTTTGGTTTCGTGTGTTAAAGTCAAACCTAGCCACCATAAATACCTCCAGCATATTCGACTCTCTCTCTCTCTCTCTCTCTCTCTCTCTCTCTCTCTCTCTCTCTCTCTCTCTCTCTCTCTCTCTCTTCACTTATTCGCCTACTTGACGGCACTCTTCTTCGACATGGCGGCCGGAAATGTCAGTGAAAAAGAAAAAAATATTTTCCGGATGACTGACAGTATCATGACACTAGATTCATAAATGGTCTACGTAAGGGAATGTGAGTAATGATATATGTGTATATATATGTGTATATATAATATAAATAATATATACTGTATATATATGTGTGTATATATATAATATATATATGTATGCATGTGTGTTTGTGTGCGTGTGTGTGCGTGCATCATTCGTATCGTATTACAATAAGAGTAAAGGTCGTTGATTTTTTTGTGAGAATTAGCCATATATATACTGTATATATATATATACATATATATATATATATATATATATATATATATATATATATATATATACATATATATAATATATATATGACTGTGAAATATTTTCTATCAACACAGAACTCCATCAAATATAAGGAGTCCATAAAAACGCCAAAATGTAGCAAGTAAAGGCTATGTCTCGGAGACCAAACTATCTCTTCACTATTTGCCTGAGGAGAGAGACAGTTTGGTCTCTGAAATATAGCCTTTACTTTCTACATTTTTTGTTTTTTTATGGACTCCTTATATGTATGTATATGTATATATATATATATATATATATATATATATATATATATATATATATATATATATATATATATATATATATATATATATATATATATATATATATATATATATATATATATATATATATATATATATATATATAATTCATTTGTATTACAATAAAAGTCGTTGATTTTTTTTTGACCATTAGTCCGGTTATCATCCCATTTCAACCTCTGCAGCCAATACTAGGTGATGGTCATTAAACAAGACACTAAACAAAATAGTAAAAATATTTCATGAGTGGTTTCACAGCTTTGGGGAGAGTATTACCTCGACGAGGTAACACTGGGGTTGAGTTGATCACTGAAATATTCTCTCTCTCTCTCTCTCTCTCTCTCTCTCTCTCTCTCTCTCTCTCTCTCTCTCTCAACTACGACCTACAACAGCCAAGTAACCACTTTAATGTGTTCAGTTCAATAGACACACAACACTAGATTTTAAGCAAATGTGCCCAAACCTCTCTTTGCCCGTCTAGGAGATCGAACACGGGTCCTCTGTTTTCAGAACCGGTGAAGAAAAAGGAATAACACATTGCACCATTCAGAATAAAAATCACTTCCCCACTAATATCATTTTTGAGAACAATCTTAATTTTATTCCTATATCCCTCATGCTCATAAGCTCCCGTCTTTAAAATAGTGTGTTTTTTTAAGTATCCCCTACAGTCCTCGTGTGCGGTTTTCTCTTATAACGGCATATTTACATATAAGATCATTTTCTGTTAAACGTTCATATCTCCGGTTGAAATTTGGCCGTGCCGTTACCGCGCCCGCTAGTAGGGGATTTTGAATCTTTATTATTTACGTTTAATGAAGGATTCAGTTTTGGATAAACAAAACTACATTATCCAAATCTTTCTGTAATTGTTATTAAGGATATAATACAGATTTAATTTAACTAGAAATCAAGAGACTGATTAAAATAATAATTCCAAAGGTGTTTTTTATATACAGTAGTTGCGATTATTTCAGGGAAAATCTCAATTAAAATTAGTTTTTTAATAAAAACATATCTATTGCCTTTTCCGCGTTACATCGTTAAAAACATTGTAAGAATGCAATGCTAAAATGTTTAACGTTTACAGTATTTCACCGGTTAAACAATTCAAAAATTAAATAAATTCTACGTGTTTTGTTTTAATATAAAGAAAATGGGCAACATATTTACATAATTCTCAGGAAAAATACATTGAAGTAATATATATATATATATATATATATATATATATATATATATATATATATATATATATATATATATATATATATATATATATATATATATATATATATATATATATATATATATATATATATATATATATATATATATATATATATATATATATATATGTATGTATATATATATATATATATATATATATATATACATATATATATATATATATATATATATATATATATATATATATATATATATATATATATATATATATATATATATATATATATATATATATATATATACACATTTTTCCAGATGTGTCCGAATCCGAAAATAGAGTATTACCATAGATACAATGTAACGCGTTACTGGGTCCTGAGTTATACATACAGGTGCATTTCCCAGCGAACTCTTATCTTATAGGCCTGTTTTTCCTACGATTCCCCCATATGTCGATAGACATGTGACAGGCGTGGAAATTTTTCAAGTGCAGGGGACTAATAATAATAATAATAATAATAATAATATATTATTATTATTATTATGATTATAATAATAATAATAATAATAATAATAATAATATTATTATTATTATTATTATTATTATTATTATTATTATTATTATTATTATTATTATTATTATTATTAGTAGTAGTAGTAGTAGTAGTAGTAGTAGTAGTAGTAGTAGTAGTAGTAGTAGTAATATTATCATCATCATCATTTAGCACAATTATAAATAATGATTATTATTATTATTATTATTATTATTATTATTATTATTATTATAGACCATTTTTACACCCTGCTAACATACTGCATTCTGAAGCTGGCATGAAGAACGTAATATGAAGAACAGAACAACAGCCATACTGTAACAAATAGAGACTCATGGACTGCAGTTAAACATGACCAAGAACCCTTGATAGATGACACTGGTAACGAGGAAAAAATTGTAAAGGAGTCTTTTGGAGATCACGACCTCCAAAATTCTGACATTTCTGACCGGTGTGTATCGGAGAGATCACATAACAAAAGGAACAAGCTGATTTGGGGTCTAGTGGTTGGAAAAAAACAGACTTAGACTTCAACGGTTGAGATGGTTTGGGCATGAGGTGAGAATGGGAGAACTTAAGTCAGAAAAATTGTTTTTCCTCCATCCCATTCATTATCCATTCTTTACTTCCACTAAGACAGCATTCTGTTAATAGCCCCTTCATATATTTCAACTTGTGCTCCAACAGACAATCATTCTATATCAGAAATATTCTGACAAGACCTTTCCCACTTTCTGCTTTCCCTGATATGTAGCCTGCCTCTTCCTATTCGCACAATATGTTACATTTTCTCTTCAATTATCAAAGAAACCAACCACTACCATTAACTATCGTCCATTGTTCTCCACCTTCCTAAATTACTCTTGCTTATATTTATATCGTCATTTAATTCCGTCTCGTTTCAAACTACGTAATATCTTCCTGGCAATACTTGTAAATGCTTTGCTGTTTATTTATGTTTATTCCACGTATTTATTTGCTAATTGCATCTGCGTTTTCTCTTACGATCTTCACTTGTAAGCATTCTGTCCGCTGGAAAATTGCATAGCGGTTGTTTTTAGGCCTAATCCATGTAAATGTGGGCCATATTTTGATTAAAAATAAAGATAATGTTCATCATTTTCCCGAAAACATTTGCTGAGAAATTTCTCACCTGACTTACGCTACACACACACACACACACACATACACATAAGAAAGCTGTTAATCTAAAGTAAAAGTTCCATGACACTTCAGAGTTATTTAAATATACAGTATATTCTTGCTCACAAGTGATTATCTAGTATGAAAAACCTTGCTAGTTCACTGCACGCAACAAATGGCTAACACTTGATGAGACTCACTGCCAGCTTCCTATGTTATTAATTAGCTTCCAGTAGTCCAAGCACTAAAAACATCACTGACGTGTATAGTCGTACGAGACTTAAAACAGAAAGACACGTAGATAAACAATGGCTGTACTTCCGCCCTAAAATGGAAAACTGCAGTATCTGCAAAATTTTCGAAACTGAGATATACCACCTATTTGCTCGTGAAACACCAATACACAAGTTACTGCAGTTTCGGAATGAGTCTTCAATGCTTTATTTACGGGGTCCCATTTGCAATATCTGCAAAATCAGTAGTAAGGCAAGGGGAAACTGCAATACCTACCATTTTCCTCACTTTTGTATTTTTGCAGATACCGCGGTCTTCCATTTTAGGACAGATTTAGCCTCACAAATTTCACTGATGTACCGCTCTTACGGAATTTTTAAGCAAAGTGAAACCAATTACCTTGTTCAATGACTAACAGGATACTATTAACTAGCTTAACAACGACTGCGGTTATAAGAGAGGTATTGCGTTTAACAGAATTCTTTGTAACGAAACATATATATTACAAGATAAAAAAAAATTAATTCTTAAATGATATCGAGCATATGGGCTAAACCAGTGATTCTTAAACTGGGGGGCGCGAGCAGAGTTGCCAGATGGTGCCTATTATTTTTTTTTAATTTGAGAGGCTAATTACAAAATTGCCAAACACGTTGTCACTGCTTCCATATATTTTCTCACTATTATCTCAAAACATGCCAAAAATTCAAAATATAAGTAAATTTTAATTTCAAATCTTGTCTATGAATTGACTTTTATTGTTATGATAAGTATAATAGCATACAAATAGACACCATATTGTTTATAGATTATAGATGGCAGAAATTTCAGGGGCAGAGGGGCGTGGGATCTATACATAATGCAGAGGGGCGGGGAGCCAAAGACAAGAAAGTTTAAGAACCACTGGGCTAAACCATGACGAAAAATGATAATGTTTATGCGAAAAAAAAATCTGACATGTGAAACAAAAATATGACATGTTCTTCTAGATACAAATGTCTTTGGCTGAATGCAAAATAGGAAACGGCAAGATTTCAAATATGAAATAACTTCTCATATCCCATATGACCTTGAAAGGGCAAAACATGCATATTATCGAGTGAGGAGGCAAGAGATACCTTAATGTTTCCTCAGGTAATGTTTCCTCGGGTCCTTATAATAATTGTTTCTTTTCTTCAACTGTAATGTTTATAAACATAAGTAAAGAAGTAAAAAATGCGCCGAAGTTTCTTCCGTGCAATCAAGTTTTCTGCACAGCGTATAATGCTGTATAAAACTATCAGCTCCGGAAAGCGCTGACAGACGCACGATCCACGGCTAACCTTAACCTTAAATAAAATAAAAACTACTGAGGCTAGAGGGCTGCAATTTGGTATGTTTGATGACTGGAAGGTGGATGAACAACATACCAATTTGCAGCCCTCTAGCATCAGTAGTTTTTAAGATCTGAGGGCGGACAGAATAAAGTGCAGACGGACAGACAAAGCCGGCACAACAGTTATCTTTTACAGAAAACTAAAAGTCACCTTCTATAATTGGCACAAAATGAGCCAGGTACACAAATATGTTGTTAGACACGCGTTACGAAAATATTCATAGAGAGAAACTACATAATCATGTGTTGCCCTGGATAATGGTCATTATTCTTTTGAGTACCTATTACATACCTTCCATGTTATTATTCGGGCAGTAATCCATTAGCGAACTATGCCAAATACGGTATACCCCTTGAGTTCCGTGAGCTCATATTCCCTTTACTGCCTGTGTTAACCTACAATTACCCATCGATTACAAATAAGTGAAACTGCTTTGTAAGCAGCGACAAATGACCCGCTATGAATCGATGTCAGCATGAAAACATACAGCCATAAGTTATCATTTTTCATCTACATCATTTTACATTTCCTTCCAGTCCAAACCCTGCACATGATTTTAAATATCCTCTGACGATGTGCGCATTAACTTACTGAGGTGTTAGTAGTACACCATCAAAAAAATGAGAGAGAGAGAGAGAGAGAGAGAGAGAGAGAGAGAGAGAGAGAGAGAGAGAGAGATTCTCTCTCTCCTTGCTGGTGCTTTCTTTAATTTTAACTGGAGAGAGAGACAGAGAGAGAGAGAGAGAGAGAGAGAGAGAGAGAGAGAGAGAGAGAGAGATCATGTCATCACGTAATGAAAACATTACCCTACTATGATGTCAACATTGCTGCTATAAAAATTTCAGAGAGAGAGAGAGAGAGAGAGAGAGAGAGAGAGAAGTATCTTTAGCAAAGGCAGTGAGGCATAGAGAGAGAGAGAGAGAGAGAGAGAGAGAGAGAGAGAGAGAGAGAGAGAGAGAGACCGAGTTACCTGAACCCAACCAGTCATAACGGAAAGAACAGCATTGTAC
>NC_089741.1:29339624-29347124 GCF_040412425.1 Macrobrachium rosenbergii
CAGGACGGATTTTGGAGTTTTCCCGGAGGTTCGTGCTTTTAAAATCGAATTGAATTGAATATAGAATTTAGGCCAAAGGTCAGGCACTGGGACCTATGAGGTCATCCAGCGCTAAATCGGAAACTGACAGTGAAAAGGGTTAAAAGGTGTAACAGGAGGAAAACCTCGAGGTTGCACTATGAATCAATTGTTAGAAGGGGTTGAGAAACGTAAGATGGAAGAAAGAGAATATGAAGGGTAGTACAGTAAAAGGAACGAAAGGGGTTGCAGCTAGGGGCCGAAGGCACGCCGCAAAGAACCTTAAGTAACGCCGACAGTGCACAGCATGAGGTGCACTGACGGCACGACGCCACCACGGGGAGATGTGCTTTTAAAATCCACTTTGGAAAAATGAATGGAGCAGTGATTAGTCTTTTTTTTTTTTTTTTTTTTACTCTGGAAACAATCCCTAAGTTTTCAGGGTAAGGTTTGTTACCGTAAGAGAAAGGGAGCGTTTAGAAATATATATGTACGCAGATACACAAGCAAGTGCGCACACAAGCTTTTATATAAATATACTGTATGTATATATATATATATATATATATATATATATATATATATATATATATATATATATATATATATATATATATATATATATAAAATTAGCTGAAATAAAATTAGCTGAAGCCACTGGGAGAAAGTTTAAAATGAAACGGCAGAGTGTCCAGTACTTTCGTGTATTTTTAACACATCTTCAGGGCCCAAAGATCTGTTAAAATGCACGAAAGTACTAAAAGCACTCTGTCGTTTCATTTGAACTTTCCCAGTGGCTTCAGCTAATAAACAAAATCTCATTGCTTACTTTTGTGATATATATATATATATATATATATATATATATATATATATATATATATATATATATATATATATATATATATATATATATATATATATATATATATATATATATATATATATATATATATATAATATATATATATATATATATATACACATACACTGTGTGTGTATGTATATGTATATATATGATATACCAATTTTCAAGATTTCTTCAGCTTTAAAACCCTTTTCTTTTATTTTCAGCCTATAAAAAATATCGCCCACTGTTTCATCTTTTTCCACATTTCATGGTCTAAATTCTTGCACCATTAAAAAATTAGCAACTATAGTTAATGTACTTATTTGATTAATGCCTGACGCTCTCATTTACATAGAAAATCTTTCCCGAAACTTTCAACCAAAAACAGCAATCGTTAAATGTTTTAGAGAATGTGACTGAAGCAAAAATAACTTCAGTTTGTGAGTGATGGGAGATTATAGGCTACAAGAGCTCAACAGCGTCGTAAAAATGGAATTTTGTTTGGCCCAAAATCGCTTGATAGAGCACCACCCACGGTGGGTCCTATTCGGACTGAATTCCCATCTCGTGATAAGAATTGAATCTGCAGTCATTTTGTGACGTTGTTACCGCGAATAAACATCATAAACCCACCTTTCCTTGATAATCTAAATATTCTTTGATTCTGTGTACTATATGCATACATACACACATTACATATATACATACACAATATATATACATAAAATTGTATATATTATATATATATATATATATATATATATATATATATATATATATATAATGATATATTATATATATATATATATATATATATATATATATATATATATATATATATATATATATATATGCACGTTTGTATATAGGTTTAAATATATAAATTATACAAATATGTACGTGGGTATAAATCTACGAACAGTGAATACAACTGTCAATCAGTTTTTCTTTAACATATAACGAGAGAGAGAGAGAGAGAGAGAGAGAGAGAGAGAGAGAGAGAGACAACACAGATCGCAGAGTCGTGTTGAATTTTAATCTCTCGTGCTCCCAGGTCACCTGTTAGCAATCCCCAGAGGGGTCGCCCCCACCTCTCCCCTACCATTTCCACCTCCCTCCACCATTCCCTCCACCCTCGCCCTCATTCCCAGCGAGTGATTGTGCGACACCTCTCACCAACAATGGTCAATCCCAGCTTCCATCGCCCTCATTTCCAATCCGAAAATGGAAAACTACTCAACTCCTGATAATTCCACCTCTTCCTCCACCTCCTCCTCCTCCTCCTCCTCCTCCCGTATTTCGGTCAGGAGTGAAACAGTTTTTGAAAGCATTTTTTTATTCCTTTAAAAAAGGATTCCGATATATTATCGTTGTAAGGAGAGTATTGCAATGCATTCCAGTTTCACGCGCCTGCTCTCGGAATTTAATGGAGTTCGCTTTTCTGTTTGATTTGAACGATTAATTTTTCAGAGTTGCATGTAGCTTGGCCTGGCTGGCAATGCTTCAAAGGCTTTAGTTCAGTTTTCTATTTGGGCACGCACGCACACCCATGCGCTCAGACACAATATATATATCTATATATATATATATATATATATATATATATATATATATATATATATATATATATATATATATATATATATATATATATATATATATATATATATATATACATATATATATATATATATATATATATATATATATATATACATATATATATATATATATATATATATATATATATATAATTCACTAATTCATGTGTGACGTTATACACTCAAATACTAAGCCACAAATATTCCGTAATAATGTAAATTACTTTGCCCCGGGAATAAATAACTAAATCTAATGGAAATAATATTAAGACCAATAAATCTACCCTGAGACGGTTTAAAGGATATGACACTGCTCATCTCTGCATCAAACCGAAGAAGCAGAGGTTCGAATCCTCGTTGCAAGTATCACATATAATTCCATCTGTTCGTAATTTATTCCCATAGGAAAATGGAATCACAACACATATTTTGTTTGTGCCTATTCTTTTAGTGAATGTGCGCGCTAAGCATCTTCCACATCACTCATTACAAATCTGACACCTTCTGCGGTAGCAATATGGGATACTACCTCTAGACTGTCGCCTAACGAAGGCAGACGAATGCCCGCTGGGAAGTTGGGACCCCTTGGTAGAGGAATTGCAACGAAAGCAGCAAACAATGGAAGGGTATGGACCCCTTAGTAGGGGAATTGCCACGAAAGTAGCCAACAATGGAAGGCTGTGGACCCCTTGGTAGAGGAATTGCCACGAAAGTAGCAAATAATGGAAGGTTGTGGACCCCTTGGTAAAGGAATTGCCACGAAAGTAGAAAACAATGGAAGGTTGTGGATCTCTTGGTAGAGGAACTGCCACACGAAAGTAGCAAACAATGGAAGAGTGTGGACCTCCTGGTAGAGGAACTGCCACGAAAGTAGCAAACAATGGAAGGTTGTGGACCTCCTGGTAGAGGAATTGCCACAAAAGTAGCAAACAATGGAAGGTTGTGGACCCCTTGGTAGAGGAATTGCAACGAAAGTAGCAAACAATGGAAAGTTGTGGACCCCTTGGTAGAGGAATTGCCACAAAAGTAGCAAACAATGGAAGGTTGCGGACCCCTTGGTAGAGGAATTGCCACGAAAGTAGCAAACAATGGAAGGTTGTGGACCCCTTGGTAAAGGAATTGCCACAGAAAGTAGTAAACAATGGAAGGCTGTGGACCCCTTGGTAGAGGAATTGCCACAAAAAGTAGCAGATAAACCACTTTTCCCGAGGCCCATAGCAATCACAATTTTCCTTCCATATTCTATATTATTCTCGAAAAAAAACTCTAGCATACTTTTGCACTGAGACTACAATAAAAGATAAAAAATCTAAAATTGAAGTGGTTGTGGAAAAGGTTCATCGAACAGAAGAGAATAGGGAATTTAGGCCAAAGGCCAAGCGCTGGGACCTATGAGGTCATTCAGCGCTGGAAGGGAAATTGACCGTAAAGAGGTTTGAAAGGTGTAACCGGAGGAAAACCTCGCAGTGGCACTATGAATAAGTTGTTAGGAGAGGGTGGAAAGTAAGATGGAAAAAGAGAATATGAACGGAGGTTCAGTAAAAGGAATGAAAGGGGTTGAAACTAAGGACCGAAGGGGACGCTGCAAAGAACCCTAAGTAATGCCTACAGTGCACCACGTGAGGTGCACTGACGGCACTGACCTCCTACGGGAGAAAAGGTGTATCAGAATATTCTGGCGGTGGTTTGGTCTTGTGTAAAGAATCCAGGGAGGTTAAATGGTGAAAGGAAATACCGATAAGAAGGAGAAGAAGCCTTGGAGTACCCGGAGTTTAAACTATTTTTGAAATAAGTCAGTTTAGCATAAAATGAGCGTTGGAAAACATGACTTTTACAAAAATGTCATTTTGGATAAGAAACCTTTCCCATAACTTAAACATCTCAATCAAATAATGCCAACTATAACTACTTTCTGTCAACCATGTTAGAAGTGTGTCGGCATCGCATTAAATGAGCGATAGAATAACTGAATAATGACAAAAATTTAACTTTTAGGTAAGAAACTTGCCCGATACATTAAAAATCTCAATCAAATAATGTTAACATAACTACTCTCGGCAAACCACATTAGAAATGTGTCAGCATTACATAAAATGAGCCATAAAATAAGGGATATTTTTACAAAAATGTCACTTTTGGGTAGAAACCTTCCCCACAACTTAAAAATCTCAATCAAATAATGTTAACCGTAACTGCTCTCTGTAAACCATATTAGAAATGTGTCGGCATTGAATAAAATGAACGATAGAATAAAGATTTATTTTAAACAAAAACGTCACTTTGGGGTACAAAAACTTCCCCACACTTAAAAATCTCAATCAAATAATGTTAACATAACTGCTCTCTGCAAACCGTACTAGAAATGTGTTAATATTCAATGAAATGAAAGATAGAATAAGATTTTTTTAAACAAAAATGTCACTTTGGTTTGGAAAAACTTCCCACACCTTAAAAATTTCAATCAAATAATGTTAACCGTGACTGCTCTCTGTAGAGTCCACGAAACAACCAGACGTGAAACCACCTCAAATGCATTTCCTTCTGACAAACGAACGCAAAGCGATAAAGGGAACACAGCCATGAAAATATAATAAAGAGCAGGGCCCAAATTAAACGAGGGATATCAAATTCGCAGCGGAAAATATGAAATATCAAATATGGGATATCAATATGCAGAAAGCTTTCCATAGTGAATGCATCTATGCGATTGGTTGTCAAGTGCAATTCTGATTGCCATTAAATTCTTATAACAAACTGCACCGAATTAATAGCATTTATTGCGAAGCCATTTCATATTACACATTACTGCGACATTGCTGTTTCCCCTCCTCTCACCCCCCCCCACCCCCCACCCCCCTTGGGTGTCCGTTCCCTTTGGTGGTCTCTCATCGTGTCCCACTCTATCAACCGCGATGTTTGGACGCAACATAAATGCGACCTGCATTATATATATATATATATATATATATATATATATATATATATATATATATATATATATATATATATATTTATATATATATTATATACATATATATATATATATATATATATATATATATATATATATATATTTTCTAACTCACATCAGGATCGAACCCACTATGTATATACATATATGTATAACCGAATCACGAAAGTATGGAACGTGATGAATATAATATATATATATATATATATATATATATATATATATATATATATATATATATATATATATATATATATATATATATATATATATATATATATATATATATATATATATATATATATATATATATAGATATAAGGCAATACCACGGAGGAAAGTGAAACAACGGAGTGGTGCTAGGCCTTTCGACTCACTGTCCTTTACTTAGCAGACTGACAGAAATACAATATAATTATATATATATATATATATATATATATATATATATATATATATATATATATATATATATATAATACATATATAAATACATACGCTTCCAAAAATAAAACAGTTCTCCGTATCATATCAATAGCGAATCATAAAAAAAAAAAGCTCAATGGGACTGAAGTATCCATGAATGTTGAAGAATGAATGAAGTGCTTTTCCATTCGCTGATGGTTTTTAAATGCTTTACCTCTGGGTTTCATATTAACGTTTCCTTTAACTCTGGTTTTATTTAGCACGCGTTCTACGAATCGTGTTTTATTCAAAATGTGACTATTGTAATTATTCGTACGCTTCAATGGATCTGAACAAAAATGAACAAAAATGATTTAATGTTTGGTTAAGAAGAAAATCTAGTAAGAGAATTGTTGTGAAATACAGAATGAGATAACAATCGATTGTCATAGACAATCAAACGGATACACAAATATCATATATACAAATATATATATATATATATATATATATATATATATATATATATATATATATATATATATATATATATATATATATATATATATATATATAAATATATATAAAGCGTACAGAATCCGCATTGCACTAAATATTACAGCAGCGCTCCTCAGGCTCTTCATTCCCATGGGATGAGGAATGAGATGTGTCAGATTATATTTGTTTCCAGAGAGGTTTACCAGCGTTCAACTAAAGCAAGTGTGTACTAATTTTTAATTCACTAGTTTACCATACGAACATCGCGTCGCTTTTTTTAATTGTTCTGCAATTTTGGTAGTGCAATTTTCTTCAGACCCTTTAACACATATCTTAACAGGAAAGAGAGAGAGAGAGAGAGAGAGAGAGAGAGAGAGAGAGAGAGAGAGAGAGAGAGAGAGAGAGAGAGTTTATCGGTTGTCATTCAGAGTTTTCCTGGGCAGTGCCGGGTTAGTCAGCTAGTCTAGATATAAAACACACACACACACGAAAATATCACGATCAAATTGAATGATAAACAAGAAATATACAAAATCATCTTTATCAAACAAAACCAGCACAAAGTGTAAAATGACAAACTGCCCGAATGAACAGTTTTTGAAATTATTAGAGTAATAAAAAATGAATAGGTACAGTTCCCAGAGCGATTGAAAAGTCATTATAACGACTTACTCGCCTTCAAGAATCAAAATATCAATTAGCACTAGATTCTCTGTATTATGCTTTTAATCCACAAATAAAATTGCCGAATAAATGTCGATACTCGAAACACTCTATATAAGTTTTTCTTAAAAAAAAGAAGGCTTCTTGCGTCGCCTTATCCCGATTTTCTTGCACGAATTTTGTTATCATACGATTTTTTTATTTTTCTCAAGCCGGCAGAAATCGCTTTGAGCAATTCTTGTCGTTTTACAAATTCCAAGGACTGGGTCCAAACATCGTATCGTAATATCAATGGGTCATATTATTTTACGCGAGTTAGCAATCGATTCACGGTTCTCGCGTTTTCTTTCTTTTACTATGGGAAACCAAACTATTTTAATACTCATATTCAATTATTGTCATTTTAAATTTAGAGTGTTTGTATACGAACCAGTCAGCCATGCCACTGATGTACATTGAGTCTATACGCACTTACACACACGACAATACAAATA
>NC_089741.1:29349624-29359624 GCF_040412425.1 Macrobrachium rosenbergii
AAATTGGTAGCCTGTTATTTTCAACAAAAGACTTAAAACATTTACCTTTCGTTTTATGTAGAATTCAGACCAAATAAAAAAAAAATTGCGGTTTTAGGACAGTCAACCTATTGATTCACTTTTTCGTGTATTAAAAAAATAGTCTTCTGGCCTTTGACAAAAAAAAAAAAAAAAAAAACTCCTTTTTATTCAGTTTATTCTGCATAAAATTAATAAACGCAATCTTCTCTAGCAGAAGCCTCGGTCTCTCTCTCTCTCTCTCTCTCTCTCTCTCTCTCTCTCGTAATCGGGGTTAATCCTGCTGATTTGGCATTTTCACAGGAAGGGGCTGAACCAGCGTTATGACCGCTGCTGGCTTTTTTCGTGGCAGAAATGAGATTGAAACTGAGCTGATTAACAGCTGCAAATATTGAAATACTGCATATAGAATCTAGGATAAAGACCAAGCGCTGGGACCATTGACGAGGTTAGGCAGCGCTAAATCGGAAATTGATAACAAAATGGTTTGAAAGGTGTAACAGGAGAAATATGTATATAAACAGATATCTGGCAGTTCTGGTGAGAGAAATGTTGACTGGAAGATGTCAAAATGATACTATGAGTCCTTCTCCGGTGCCTAGTTTATAACGTAAAGACTGCCTAATCAAAAAAAGAAAATAATCTAAGTTTGTTATTATTATTATTACTTTTATTATTGGTTATTGTTATTCAAATTGAGTTAAGATAATTGATGTAATAAACCGAAAAATGCAATACTTTGTTAAGCAAACTTCGGAGAATAAAACGCCCACATCTGCCAAAAAATAAAAATAAAAAATAAAAATTATTAACTACATACGAAAAAAAAGGAAATTATATTTTGACCAATATAAAAAGTAAAATACCAACTTTCCTCTGTTAAAATAAAAACAAAGGTAACTTTCTTCTATTAAAACAAATACAAAGATGACTTTCCTCTATTAAAACAAAAAACAAAGTGACTTTGACCTTCCTCTACTAAAACGAAAAACAAAGGTGACTTTCCTCTATTAAAACAAATACAAAGATGACTTTCCTCTATTAAAACAAAAACACGGCGACGGTGACTTTCCTCTACTAAAACAATAAACAAAGGTGACTTTCCTCTATTAATTAAAACAAAAACGAGGATGACTTTCCTCTACTAAAACAAAAACAAAGACGACTTTCCTCTATTAAAACAAAAACGGAGATGACTTTCCTCTATTAAAACAAAAACGGAGATGTCTTTCCTCTATTATAACAAAAACAAAGATGACTTTCCTCTACTAAAACAAAAACAAAGTTAACTCTCCTGTACCAAGGAAAGGAAAACAGCTCCCTCACACAACCACCCAGCTAAATACTAACACGAAGGCCATCTCAGCGTACAAACACCACGCTCAAGAGACTCGGAATAATGTCCTCACCCACGGTTAGCGAGGGCTGTCCCCTCCTGAGTTTGGCCGCCTGCCCGCCTAGCTACCTACCGGTCGCTTTAATCGAATTTGTCGCAACACACCGTGTCCATTACATGTATGGTACGTGATAGAGGGCGGAGATGCCTTTAAGAGACCTCCTCCCCTCGCTTCCCTGACGGAGAGACGAAAGAGAAAGCCTGAGAGAGAGAGAGAGAGAGAGAGAGAGAGAACCCGACTCCCCGATTGGCTTTGATCCTTCAAGGGGAGATGTTGGGACCTGGCGGGAGTCTGGCTGGCTTGAAAGAGGCGTGGGCTTCGAATTTAGACATTCTGACGGGAAAGGAATGGCTCTGGGGAAAATATGGAAGCTGATGTGCACTCTCTCGAATAATAATTGGCGTGGCAAGAGATAAAGGGAGACTTGAAAGGGTTGCTGTCGCTTAATTTTCCCAGTATGCGTAGCGAATGTGCAATAAGAGGTGAAACGCTTTTCTAATACTTCTTCAGTGCTCCAAAGCTCAGTAGGTCTGTCACGTGGCTTACTGCCATTGTTAAACTCAAAAGATGGCTTACTGTCATGGTTGAACTCAAAAGATCGCGTGCTGTCATTGTTACACTCAAAAGATCACTTACTGTCATTGTTATACTAAAAAGATAACTCACTGTCCTTGTTAAACTCTAAAGATGGCTTACTGTCATTGTTAAACCAAAAGGATGGCTTATTGCCATTGTTACACTCAAAAGATAGCTTATTGTCCTTGTTAAACTCAAAAGATGGCTTACTGTCATTGTTACATTCAAAAGATCACTTACTGTCATTGTTAAACCAAATAGAGGGCTTACTGTCCTGGTTAAGCTCAAAACATGGCTTTACTGTAATTGTTAAACTCAAATAGCTTACTGTCATTGTTAAACCAACAAGGTGGCTTACTGTCATTGTTAAACTCAAAAAGATCACTTACTGTCATTGTTACACTCAAAAGATAGCTTACTGTCCTTGCTAAACTCAAAAGATTGCTTACTGTCATTGTTAAACTCAAAAGTTGGCTTATTGTCCTTGTTAAACCAAAAAGGTGGCTTACTGTCATTGTTAAACTCAAAAGATCACTTATGTCATTGTTACATTCAAAAGATAGTTTGTTCTTGTTAAACTCAAAAGACTGCTTACTGTCATTGTTAAACTCAAAAGAGCTTACATGAAACTTGAAAGGGAGACGGAAAAAAAGGGAGAAACTGTAACAGGACAATCCAATAACATTGGAACGTGATGCAGTATTACAGAAATCCACTCTCTTTTTTTTCCCCCCGATTTTGTTCTTTAACCCGTTTTACAGGTTTTCACTCCAAGAGCCAGTTATTGCAAAGCCGCTTGTGGCAAAGAGATATTTTTATCTGCAAACTGCACTGGTATGGATCCTCCTTACAACATTGCTCTGTCTCTGTCAATTTATTTTTCATTTTTCTTCAGAATTTTTTTTATGTCCCTGAAGTTCAAAAAACCGCGCGTCTTGATACCTAACTCTGTCTATTAACACTCTTTCTTCAACCAACATCTCATCTTGTCCAGTTTAGCTCCTCATTTGACGGGTGGGTACCGTTCTCAGCTAGCACTCTGCTGGCCCCGCGTTCGATTCTCCGACCGGCCAATGAAGAATTAGAGGAATTTATTTCTGATGATAGAAATATCATTTCTCGCCATGATGCGGTTCGGATTCAACAATAAGCTGTAGGTCCCGTTGCTAGGTAACCAATTGGTTCTTAGACACGTAAAATAAATCTTATCCTTCGGGCCAGCCCTAGGAGAGCTGTTAATCAGCTCAGTGGTCTGGTTAAACTAAGCCACTAAGGTATACTTAACTTAGTTGGAACTTCATTCTATTCTGCCTCTCTCTCCTTCCTTCGCCTTTTGGCAATCTCCTGTCCGTTCTCGTTCAATCAAAAGTCATTCTTTTTCCATCAAACATCGCAAATCTTGTCATCCAGTCAAGTACTCGTTCAGGTGAGTGACTACAACTAAGTTCATCATCTCTGAGTGACTACAACTAAGTTCATCATCTCTGAGTGACTACAACTAAGTTCATCATCTCTGAGTGACTACAACAAAGTTCATCTCTGAGTGACTACAACTAAGTTCATCATCTCTGAGTGACTACAACTAAGTTCATCATCTCTCTCCTATCAAAATATCAACTGCATATTTCTGTTCAAGCTTAATTTTGAGGGATCATATGATCCTAACTGGCTTTGGATGTATGCGTTTCAAGAAGGGTCCACCCCCGTAGGAGATTAGTGCCTCCAGCGCACCTCACGTGGTGCACTGCAGTCATTACTTGAGGTACATTGCAGCGTCCCTTCGGCACCTAGCTGCAACCTCTTTCAGTCCTTTTACTGTACCTCCGTTCAAATTCTCTTTCTTCCATCTGAGTTGCCACCCTCTCCTAACAACTATTTCACAGTGCAACTTCGAGGTTTTCCTCTGTTACACCTTTCAAGCGTTCTTACTGTCAATTTTCCTTTCAGCGCTGAATGACCTCATAGGTCCTAGTTCTTGGCCTTTGGCCTAAATTCTATATCCCAATTCCATTCTCTGAAATGGCCACCAGCCGAAAATAATCTTCTTTATCTCAGTTACTATTGAACAGCATTCTCACATATGGGAACCTCAGTGTCATTCTACAGGTACAGTTTCATTCCTTGCTCCTTCGAGCCCAGGAAGAACTTGTTCCTTGCTCTCTGGCAGCCAGATCTTATACGCTAGGCAATCACATGCCGTATTTACGCCTATGGAAATGGGCAACCTTCAAAGGCCTGACTCACTGCCGTTTTCTTTCCCTCCTCTGCCAAGCTTTGGAATTTTCTTTCTTAATATGTTTTCCCTTACATTTTCCCCAAGGTAATCTAGAATTATTTCTCTGTTATTATAAATAAACAGTCTTTTTACTAATTTCAAAATAACTCCAAGGTTTCTCTAATACCCACACAATTATAGTGATTTACATGCAGCATGGATTGCACGTATGTGGAATTCCTTTAGTTCGTCGATTGTATTGCTTTTTATTCAATTATGATTTGGAGATACGTCTGAAAATAACAATAAAATACACACACACACATATATATATTATATACACACATATACATACTGTACAGTATACACATTTATATATATATATATATATATATATATATATATATATATATATATATATATATATATATACTGTATATCTATATTCATACATACATACACACACAAATATACTTGGAATGTCTTAAAATAATACCATAAATATATATATATATATATATATATATATATAATATATATATATATATATATATATATATATATATATATATATATATATGTTATTTTAGGTGTTATTTTAGGACATTCCGTTTTAACGTCAGAAAAATCTCATATCCAATGTTTTTGAAGACGGCGCATCTATAAGATTTGATTTCACTGAGGACACAGCGCCTCGCTAATGAACCTATCAAATCAGAATGAAATATTTGCACAGACCAACAAAACAAAATCCGGTTTCTTCGCTTGAGCTTCTCCAGCGGCAAGGAGAGGGCTAAGAAGAAACCCTGAAAATTCATTACACAAATACGCGTCTTCTTTTGTCAGCTCAAATTTACTGCGTATCAGAGTTTGAATTTATGGCGCAAGTTTCGTTCGCTTCGACAGAGTTGGTGGGGAGGGGGGGCGAGGGGTGGGGGCCAGCGTTGCAACCAGTATATCTTACGCAAAAGTCATCAGGCTTGATTACACGGATGGGACGCTCATTCATTTATTATGAGGGTCGTCCGTTTCAAGGAATAAATCAACATGAAAAATCGTGCCCACCTCACCAAAAAAAATTTTAAAATTCGCCGAAGTTTCTTCGGCGCAATTGAGTTTTCTGCACAGTGTGTAACGTTGTATGAGCCGTGGCCCATGAAGCTTTCGCCACGGTCCGGTGATGGCATGTCCTATAGCGTTACCAGCCGCAGGATTATGGCTAACTTTAACCTTAAATAAAAACTGCTAAGGCTAGAGGGCTGCAATTTGGTATGTTAGATGACTCGAGGGTGGATGATCAACATACCAATTTGCAGCCCTCTAGCCTCGGTAGTTTTTAAGATCTGAGGTCGGACAGAGAAAGTGCGGACGGACAGGCAAAGCCGTCACAATAGTTTTCTTTTACAGAAAACCAAAAAACACAAATTCGTTTTACTAAGGCTTCTCGAGTTTCGTTCGAGAGATGTTTGTGAGACGGCGATTTTCGTTTTTTTGTTGTTGTTGTTGTTGTTTTGCTGATATATTTTCAAAGCATTTTTGCTCGATAGATAACTCTCTCTCTCTCTCTCACACACACACACATATATATATATATATATATATATATATATATATATATATATATATATATATATATATATATAATATATATATATATATATATAAATAGAGAGAGAGAGAAAAGGATATATGCTGTCTGATATGAAATGGTCGAAGGAAAGACATATATACACACACACACACACACACACACACACATATATATATATATATATATATATATATATATATATATATATATATATATATATATATACATATATATATATATATATATATATATATATATATATATATATATATATATATATATATATATATATATATATATATATATAATATGGAGGAGAGAGAGAGATAGAACACAACCCCAAGGAACTCAACAGCAACGTCAAGAAGCGCCCTACTCCTCCCCACCCCACCCCACCCCCACCCCACCCCCCCCCAAACTCCCCACAAGCACTGCATTTCCCATTCCCTTTTTCCCTCTCATGAAAGACGTAGAAAGTTGACTAAATTAAAGGCGAAGAGATGAGGAACTTTTCTAATTAACAGTGTTGCAGAAAATAAAAGTATGAGGGGGCTCCCTGCTCCGTGCTCCCTGCTCCGTGCTCCAGGACAAGGCGAAATTATTTTCACTCTTTTTTTTTTTTTCGGAGCGGAAGAAACGTGCGAGCGCCAACATTCGCGGATTTCGAATAATCTGGAAATGTATGAAATTTATGGTAATTTCCTGTTTCTTTTTTGTTTTTGTTTTTCAGGTCGTTATTTTACACGGTCTTGTTTCAGTGAGATTTTGAATACACTGATATTTTTTTTTTTTTTCATTCATTTTGAAGTTAGATAAATATTACTGCTAATTTATTTATTTTCAGACGTTTTTATACAGCCGCTTTGGAATGAGAACTTTTATGATTACGATTTAACAAGGAATTGATTTAAAACAAAATAAATAATCCAGTTAATTCGCAATGTTTATTTCCATCCTTTATTTCATGCATGCTGCTGAATAATTTGACACGAAAACATTGGAAATCGTCTAATCTATTGAGCTTTCAATTATTCTTATTTTACTATATGACTGAATTTTCAATCACAATTTATGACCGCATTTCTTTATAACTGGAGAGTAAAGCAATTTACCTTCTTTTGTCCTGAATCTGTTTTCTCTAAGACTTTAAAATCAACTGCGACTTAAACAAGTAAAAGATGCGCCGAAGTTTCTTTCGGCGCAATTGAGTTTTCTGTACAGCCCCTACAGCGTATAATCAAGGCCACCGAAAACAGATCTATCTTTCGGTGGTCTCGGTATCATGCTGTATGAGCCGCGGCCCATGAAACTTAACCAAGACCCGGTGGTGGCCAGATGCACAATTATGGCCAACTTTAACCTTAAATAAAATAAAAACTACTGAGGCTAGAGGGTTGCAATTTGTCATGTTAGATGATTGGAGAGTGGATGATGAACATACCAACTTGCAACCCTCTAGCCTGGGTAGTTTTTAAGATCTGAGGGCGGACAGAAAAGGTGCGGACAGAATAAAGTGCTGACGGACAAACAAAGCCGGCACCAAAGTTTTCTTGTACAGAAAACCAAAATGGATAAATTAAAAAAAAAAAAATTCATTAAAACTCTTTCATTGCTAATGTGAACGTATATATATATATATATATATATATATATATATATATATATATATATATATATATATATATATATATATATATATATATAAATCATTAAAAATATCATGATGTACTCCAAATGAAAGCGATGAAAAGGGAAATAAGTTCTTAATTTGTCCCAACAGTTTGCCTTCCATCAGGCCTCTTCCAGGGAACTTTGTATGCAATTACATAATTAATGAATAATAAAATATATATATATATATATATATATATATACATATATAATATATATATATATATATATATATATATATATATATATAAGCCTTTATATAAATCATTAACGACTAAGCTGCAAAAAATTCATATCGATAATAATAATTAATATAACAAATATTTATATTTAAAAAAACACACACACATAATTATATATATATATATATATATATATATATATATATATATATATATATATTACATTTATAATTATATATATATATATATATATATATATATATATTTACATTATATAATTATATATATATATATATATATATATATATTTATATAAAAAAAATATATATAAATTATATATATGTATATATACATATACACATATACATATACATAGACATAGTAATAATACTGGACGACAGAATCAACCCTTTCAAATACGAGCCATGTAATCTGCCATATAACTCGGTGTTCGAGTGTCAATAATGGTACAGTAATACATGTGAATATACGTGTGGAGAGAGAGAGAGAGAGAGAGAGAGAGAGAGAGAGAGAGAGAGAGAGAGAGAGAGAGAGAGAGAGAGAGAGAGAGAGAGTAATAAAAAAAATGATTCCATATATTTCCGACGGTACAAGAAATGTCTGGAAGAATAAAATATTTCATGCATTTCCAACGACACGAGAATGGCCACCCCAAAAATCATTATTTCTCGTGCCTCGCCCACCCCAAAAAAAAAAAAAATCAATCATTTACTGCAGACGTATGCTGAAAAAGGTGATTAACCATCAATCTGAACGCGTTAATGTGAAATCACGGATAAACCTCGGTGATCAAAGGATTACCATAATATTAACAATGTAAATCCTGAATTTTTTTTTTTTTTTTTTTTTTTGCTGGAACACGGGCGCTGTTAAACCTGGAGGTCAAACTTTGAATAATTTATCCACGTTCCTGATTGCGTCATCCTGGAATGAAATACTTTATTAATTATTCTGCTTATTTTTACACAGTCACTATACAACGGGGCGTATTGTGAGTATCTCTATATCGTCATAACACGTCAACATACAATAATATATTTAAAATGTCTTTACTAGTTATTTGAAATGTCTTTATTATTCATTCCGCTTTTTAAACAGGCAATATACAACGGAACGTATTGTGAGTGTCACTATATCGTCATAACACGTCAGCATAAAGTAATATATTTAAAACGTCTTTATTAGTTATTTGAAATGTCTTTATTATTCATTCTACTTTTTTACATTCAACGGAACGTTTTTTATACAGGTCAACTATAATAATTTAAAACGTCTTTATTAGAACTTCATTACTCATTCTGTTTTTTTATACAGGCACTATACAACGGAACGTATAGTCATTGTCACTATATCGTCATAACACGTCAACGTACAATAATATATTTAAAACGCCTTTGCTAATGATTTCAAATCTCTTTATTAATCATTCTGCTATTTCACACAGGCACTATACAACGGAACGTATTGTGAAACACGTAAACATACAATAAGCTGTAGGTACCGTTGCTAAGTAACCAATAGGTTCTTAGCCACGTAAAATAAGTCTAAACTTTCGGGCCAGCCCTAGGAGAGCTGTTAATCAACTCAGTGGTCTGGTAAAACTAAGGTATACTACTTATACAATAATATATTTAAAATGTCGATTTTTTTAACACACGTCGTAAACCGATATCGAGAGCGATTCCAACAAGTTCCTGATCCCAAAGTAAAGGATATTTATTTATTTCTTTTATTCACTTTCTAAATTTTATTTACGTCTTTAATATGTACGAATTGCCAAAATTCTGACAATGGTTACCTCAGTCAAGGCCTTATGGAATACAGAGTTTAGGGCAAAGGTCAAACACTGGGACCTTTGAGGTCATTCAGCGCTGGAAAGAAAATTGAGAGTGGGTAGGTTTGAAAGGTGTAACAGGAGGAAAGCCTCGCAGTTGCACTGTGAAGTAATCGTCAGGAGAGGGTGGATAGCAAGATGGAAGAAATATAAGATGAATGGGGGTACAGTAAAAGGAATGAAAGGGGTTGCAGATAGGGGCCAAAGGGTCGCTGCAAAGAACCTTTAGTAATGCCTACAGTACTTCGCGTGAGGTGCACTGTCGGCACTCCCCCCTACGAGGTCAAGGCCTTATGAGCACCCAATACACTTACTTTTCTGTTATTTTTAATCGGCCTATTTTGAGACAAGGTAAAAATCGCAGAATGGAGTTCTCAGTCGCCTTCCTTTGTGGAAGGAAAACATTTGTCGAGAAATTATGTGAGGAAAAGGAAAATCAAATACGTGAACAAATAGGTGAATAGATTCATTTCCCGTGTGGGTAGTTCCCGTGTG
>NC_089741.1:29364624-29382124 GCF_040412425.1 Macrobrachium rosenbergii
TAAAAAAAAGCGTTTTTATTTGCTAATCTGCTAATCAGTGAACATAATTTTTTTTTCCAGAGAGTTTCAAAGTTTATGCTGTTATAGCAACTGTTTACCACGGGTGATTGCAAGATCTCTCGTGATCTAAAGTGTATGTATGTATATATATATATATATATATATATATATATATATATATATATATATATATATATATATATATATATATATATATATATGTGTGTGTGTGTGTGTGTGTGTGTGTGTACATGATATACTGTATATAAGACACATACACACACACACACATATATATATGTATATATATATATATAATATATATATATATATATATATATATATATATATATATATATATATATATATATATATATATATATATATATATATATATATATATATAAATAAATAAATATATATATATATATATATTAATAAATACATATAGTAAATATAGTAAATTTTGTCCAAATTAGATCAACTGTTAATTTCGAATAAAAAAATTACAAAATCTGTAATAACTGTAGATCTTAAGCGGATGGCGGATTACACATGCTACTAATTAAGCCAGTGCTCGATGAGATTCAGCTCTGTACACTCACATTAATAATGTCTTTTCATCTCGCGTCAGTTCATCTGGAAAATGACTAAATAACGGTGTCTGGTGGATATCAATGAGTCTGGTGGATATTAATGAGTCTGATGGATATCAGTGAGTCTGGTGGATATCAGTGAGTCTGGTGGATATCAATGAGTCTGATGGATATCAGTGAGTCTGATGGATATCAATGAAATTTTCTTGAATATTTTTTTTTTTGAATTGACACATTTCAGAGTTTATCTATACTGTGCAATATAGCGAATATTCTGAAATCAGTTTCTGAGGTGAAGAGTCAAGCCACTCATATGTCTTTTAACGATCAGGTCATTTTGCAATCATGGAAGAAGCAATGGTGGAAGGAGACGTCGCAAAAAACAAGGTTATCGACGCCAAACTCCATATTCTGTTCCTCTTGCCTATAAGGAATGAACGTTAAGAAGTACAAAATGCGCCGAAGTTTCTTCGGCGCAATCGAGTTTTCTTTACATCGTGCAATCAAGGCCACCGGATATATATCTATCTTTCGGTGATCTCGGCATAATGCTGTAGGAGCCGTGGCTCATGAAACTTTAACCACGGCCCGGTGGTGGCCTATCCTATATCACTGACAGAAGCACGATCATGGCTAAATTTAACCTTAAATAAAATAAAAACTAATGAGGCTAGAGGGCTGCAATTAAATATGTTTGATGACTGGAGGGTAGATGATCAACATACCAATTTGCAGCCCTCAAGCCTCAGTAGTTTTGAAGATCTGAGGGCGGACAGAAAAAGTGCGGACTGAATAAAGTACGGACGGACAGACAAAGCCGGCACAATAGTTTTCTTTTACAGAAAACTAAAATCCTATTCTTAGGAAAATAATTTTCTCCTTGCAAAGACGCGCCGTGATACAGAGTCTTACCAGGATTTGTCTTTCCCTGAATGGATTGTTGATGTAAGCAATACATTCATGTTTACTGTCCAAGAAATCGAACCTATCCTAGCATAATGAAGAATGGAATACAACACGTAGATTTGTTATTCTATCAAAGTGCACTGGCAATGCAACCAAGCATAGGAAGAATAAATTGATAAGTTGACCGCAAAAGAGTAATTCAGTTCTTACTCATAGTAAGATGAAAAATGCATATTTTACGCTACGTTCGCTATCGCGTCTTTTTCTCAACTCCTGAGAATATTTTGCGTTCCTCACTCCTTGCTCCTCAATGCTATCCAGAACCCCGCCCCCCTCTCTCTCTCTCTCTCTCTCTCTCTCTCTCTCTCTCTCTCTCTCTCCTTCTGCAGATACTTATGTATTCTATTGGTCTTGTCTTTCTTTATCTTACGTATTACACCTCTCTCTCTCTCTCCCTCCCTCCTTCTTTCAAATACTTATGGATTCTCTTCATCTGGGCTTTCTATATCTTATTACGTATTATCTCTCTCTCTCTCTCTCTCTCTCTCTCTCTCTCTCCTTCTTCTCTCTCTTCTTCTTCTTCTCCTTCTGATACTAATGGATCCTGTTCAACTAAGCATTCTTTATCTTACGTATTAACACCCCCCTTCTCTCTCTCTCTCTCTCTCTCTCTCTCTCTCTCTCTCTCTCTCTCTCTCTCTCTCTCTCTTTCTGTTCAGATACTTAGGGATTCTATTCATTTTGGCTTTCTATATTTTACGTATTACTTCCCTCACTTTCTCTCCCCCCCCCCACTCTCTCTCTCTCTCTCTCTCTCTCTCCCCGAGTGGCCCGTCTAGCAACTCGGCCCAGCTGGAAGATTGAAGACTAATACCGAACCATTTTCTCAAACTTTCGAGAGAGAGATAATATGATCTACTCTTTCAGGAGAACGCTAATTACGACGCAACTTAAGTAATTATCCCAGACGAAACCCAGAGCCCATTAGCTTTATGAAATTTTCAAGAGGAAGAAGAAGAAGATGTCTGTGTTAGAACCTCTCTCTCTCTCTCTCTCTCTCTCTCTCACACACACACACACACACTCTTTCATGCCTCTGATAATTATTTCAAGAGGGATTGGAAAGAAGATCAATAGCCTTCTTCCTCAGACTGAGTTTGTCTGAGTTTGCCTGAGTTTGTCTGAGTTTGCCTGAGTTTGTCTGAGGTTTGGGCCATCTGCTTCTGGAAATATGGAGAGTGCAATTTTGCTCATCAAGAATTTTTTTTTTATTTTGGGCATTTTATACAGCATGGGCACTAACGGATCCAGGGCGCTGGCATGAAAAATAATGACGAAATAATAATACTGAAGATTTAGATTATAACATAAATGAGTAACATTAAAATAGGAAAAAAATAAAAAATGCATTACAGAAATAATATATGTACATATGTATGTATATATAATATGAAAATTGGTGCCCCCCATGAAATTTTTCTGGATCCGCTAGTCAGCACGGGTATGCAGATTTTGCTGTGATTTCTACTTTAAGGAAAAACACAGTATATCTAAGGTGCTCTATATTTTTAGGAAGGTTGTACCTTACGAAATTTAATATATAGTGCATCATGACTTGATTTCTTAACTGATTTCTTAAATTATTTGATTTGATTTGATTTTTTTGAAGGTTCTGCCTTAAGATATATAATATACGGCTTCCGTCGTAATCAATTAATTTTCTTCTAAAAAAAATTATCTACCGTTTGCAATAAAATAATGCACTCTAGCTCCACCTGTAAGGGTGATGTCAGAAAATTATATAAAAAAAAAACACGTACCTAAACCAATACAAAAACAAGAAACATGGATTAATACAAACTGATATTTTTTAGGTTTCAAAGACCAGGTTGCTGGCATAAAAAAAAAAACGTTTTTTAAGACTTAATAAAAAAATGTTTTTTTTTTTTTATTTCAGGATTCCCCTAAGCGGCTGATTACGATCATTACAGGCCCGATTCTCGTGTGATATCAAAAATAGTTCTTTAAATATTTTCGTTGCTTTTTTTTTACTTATACTGTATCTTTATTTTGGTTCAAAATAAACCCATCGTTGATTTACAATTTCTGTTTTGATTAACCAAAGGATAGCGATTGTAAAAGGGCTCCGGATTGAAATTCAGAATTCCTTTTCCAAAAAGAGAAAGGAAAATAGCACTATCCATCTATCTATCTATAATGTATATATATATATATATATATATATATATATATATATATATATATATATATATATATATATATATATATATATATATATTTATATATATATATATATATATATATATATATATATATATATATATATATATATATATATATATATGTATATATATATATATATATATATATATATATATATATATATATATATATATATATATTATATATATATATATATATATATATATATATATATATATATATATATATATATATATATATATATATATATATATATATATATATATATATATATATATATATATATATATATATATATTCCATGCCATCTAAACTATAAGATATGCCATTTTATTGACCTATAAAAAGATGAAGTAAAAACGGTAAGAAACCCGAAGGTTGTTTAACTACAGAAAAGCTTTATCCCTTATTTGAAGTATTTATAACAGTACTAGGGAAAACAAACGCCAAAAAATGCATTGATAATAATTATGACCCATTATCATCAACTAAATTCCGAAGATTACATGTTGATTGGTCATTTGAAAGGAAGTTATTGACAGCTATCACACGAAAATGCCATTTTCTTTTAGACCGAATCCCGAAAACTGCTCATTTACGGATCATCCTCAAGCTAAAATAGAAAATACAAAAACAAATTGACTGGCAGTCCATTAAAAAATAACATGAAACTACAATAAGAAAATCGAAAAAAAAAAAATTATGAAAGAGGAGGAAACGTTCAGCAGCCTGAATACGTGAATAACGGGAAACGGCTCTGGCGAAACTCACCCAAAACAGTCGGGGGAGTTCGGGATTAAAAATACATTGTGTTCGCTCAGCCCAGAACGGAGTCATTTGCATCTCAAAGGGGCTTCGAATTATAACCGGAGTGGCTTGGTCCCCCAAGTGAGTGCCAGACGACCATTATTATTTTCCGCCGAGATGGTCAGCGATTAAGAGACCTTTCTAACACCCCCCACCCCCTAATCCCTTTTCCACACCCCCTTTCCCCCAACCCCTCCTCCCCCCCCGATTCTCCAGAGCGTCTTTTTTTCGCTCAAGTGCAGAGGCGATCTGAGAGCGAGGTCTCGTATCAGTGGATGGTGTCAGTTTCCTAAATTACTTTTTTTTTAGCTGTCTATGTTGGTTATAATTACTGTTCTTTTGAATTAACGTGCGTACACTCGCAAATACACACACACACACACACACACACACACACCCACACACATAAACTCACAGACCGATACACAGAGAGAGAGAGAGAGAGAGAGAGAGAGAGAGAGAGAGAGAGAGAGAGAATTTTTCACTTATAACTGAGTTGTGGATTGTTAATATTTATCACAAAAACCCGAGGCATTAACTGAAAGAGAGAGAGAGAGAGACCTTACCTTACAGACCTTACAATTCGTTCGGGTTGCCCCAGGTACCTCAGTGTGAGGCGCCTTTGATGTCTACCAGAGAGTTGCTAACGCATCTTCCGGTATATTTTGCATCTTCCAGTCTTGGATGGTCTGGGATGCATCTTAGATATTTGTCGAGCTTATTCTTAAACACATCTACGCTCACTCCTGTTATGTTCCTCAGATGAGCTGGTAGCGCATTGAATAGACGCTGCATTATCGATGCTGGTGCGTGGTGGATTAATGTCCTGTGTGCTTTCCTTAATTTTCCTGGTATAGTTTTTGGCACTATTAATCTACCTCTGCTTGCTCTTTTTGATAATTTTAGTTCCATGATATTTTCGGTAATTCCTTCTATCTGTTTCCATGCTTGAATTACCATGTAGCGTTCTCTTCTCCTTTCAAGACTATATAAATTTAAGAATTGTAGTCTTTCCCAGTAGTCAAGGTCCTTAACTTCTTCTATTCTAGCTGTAAATGACCTTTGTACACTCTCTATTTGTGCAATATCCTTTTGGTAGTGTGGGTACCATATTATATTGCAATATTCAAGTGGACTATGTACGTACGTTTTATAAAGCATAATCGTGTGTTCAGCTTTTCTTGTTTTGAAGTGCCGGAACAACATTCCCATTTTTGCTTTGCATTTTGCCAATAGAATTGCTATTTGATCATTGCATAACATATTCCTATTCAACATCACACCAAGGTCTTTAACTGCTTCCTTGTTTGTGATTGTCTCATTATTAGGTCCTTTATATGCATATAGCATTCCTACTTTATCACCATAGTTCATTGATTCAAATTTATCAGAGTTAAATACCATCCTATTTATCTCTGCCCATTTATATATTTTATTTAGGTCTCTTTGTAGCGAGTTCCTATCTTCATCACAAGCAATTTCTCTACTTATTCTTGTGTCATCTGCGAAACTTCTTACTACTGAGTCCTTAACATTACTGTCTATGTCTGCAATCATAATCACAAACAGCAATGCAGCTAACACCGTACCCTGTGGTACACCGGATATTACCGTAGCTTCATCCGATTTCTCATCGTTTGCAATCACTATCTGTTTTCTGTTTTGCAAAAATTCTTTTATCCATCTTCCTACTTTGTCAACAATGTTATGTTTTCTAATTTTTTTTTAATATATTATGATCTACCTTGTCAAAAGCTTTTGCAAAGTCTAGGTAAAACCACATCTGTATCTTTTTCATTTATCATATTTTTATATATGCTTTCATGGTGGACTAACAGTTGGGTTTGTGTACTTTTTCCGGGTACAAAACCATGTTGTCCTATATTGAACAATCTATTTTTCATTAAATGTTTCATTATATTTTTTTTATTACCCTTTCATATACTTTCATAATATGAGATGTCAGACTCACAGGCCTATAATTACTTGCCTCTAGTCTTGAACCACTTTTGAAAGTAGGAGTAATATATGCTAATTTATGCTCATCATAAATCTTGCCTGTATCTATACTTTGTCTTAATAATATTGCTAGCGGCTTTGCGATTGAATGAACCACTTTCTTTAACAATATGACAGGTACTCCATCTGGTCCTGCTGCTGATCCATTTTTAATTTCATTAATAGCCTGCACAATATCGGCTTCTGTAATATCTATATCTGATAAGTATTCAGTATTTTCATCTCTTATTTCTGTATCATTATCTTCATTTTCAATTCTAGGTGTAAATTCACTCTTATATCTTTCTGCTAATATGTTACATATTTCCTTTTTTCATTCGTTAATCGCCCTTCAATTCTTAGAGGGCCTATTTCTACTCTTATTTTATTCATCTTTTTGCATATGAATAAAAATTTTAGGGTTTTGCTTGATATTTTGTAGTGTCATTTCTTCTAGGTTCCCTTTTTCATTTTCTTTTGATTGTATAATCTTTTGTTCTGCATTTTCTATCTTACTTTTTAGTTCCATCACTTTCCATGCATTCTTTTCTTTTGCAAGAGCTTTTTTCCACTTTCTAATTTTCTGGAACAAGATCCTTCTGTCTCTTGGAATTCGTGACTGATGATTACTTTTTTCTTCGGTATATATTTTTCCACTATTTCCTCTAATATTTTATATAATATATCGGTATTTACCTGTATATCATCACTTACAAATATATTTTCCCATTCTTTGTTTAATTCTTCATTTATTTTTGACCAATTTATATTCTTACTATAGAAATTGTATTTTCCATATCCTTCCCATTTTTCGTTTCTTGCTTTTCTCTGTTTTCATATGTTCTGGAACGGACTGTTAGTTCTATGACATTATGGTCCGAAATACTCGTGTTATATACTATTATTTCTTTAACATAGTTCACCTCGTTCACAAATACTAGATCTAAAATATTATCCTTTCTTGTTGGTAGGTGATTTATTTGCTGAATGTTATGTTCTAGTAGCATATCTAATAGCTTTTCAAATTGCCTCTTATCTTCTGCACTACTATTGCTCTCTTTTTTATATGTATAAATACAACCACAGTCTCCTATTCGTTCTTTCCATTCTACAAAAGGAAAGTTAAAGTCTCCGGTTAGGAGTATAGTCCAGTCCTTGTGATTTCTACATATTTCATCCAATTTTTCAATTATTATGTCAAACTCTTTAGTATTAGGGGGTCTATATATTACAATGTTCACTAATTTTTCATATTCAAATTCTACCGCTATTAATTCACATTCTGTGTTACTATATTTCTCACAGATTTTTCCTTGATTGGCATCTCTCCCATATATCGCGGTTCCCCCTTGATTTCTATTTTTTCTATCTGATCTATAAGTTTGGAAACCCTTTATCTGGTCATCATTACCAGTCTCTTGGGAATACCAGGTTTCACTTATATTCAATATTTCTATTTTTTCATTTTGGGTTAGTTCTTCTAAGAACTCTATCTTTCTTTTTGAGTTACTCGAAACTAAACCCTGCGCGTTCATCACTATGATGGTTTGCGTATTATCTCCATAATCTAATATGGGTAATAATAAGGATTTTCCCATGTCTCTTTCCTGTTCTGATACGTTGATCTTTTTTTCATTTCCAGAAATTCGTACATTAAAAAATCCAACTTTTCCATTATAGGCTACTTGTTCTTCCAGCTTCATATTTATTCACTTTGTGCATAAACCTGCACTTATCTCCATATCTGCACCATCCCTTAGCATCATAGATACATTGCTTGTTCCTTGTGCTATATCTAGGTGCTGATGGCTCATATCGTGGTGCTGACATTTCATAATGTGTTGTTGGCTTGTTTTTTGCCTTCATCACATGATCTTTGTTCTTTTCTTTATTTGTTTCATTTTTACCTTGATTTTTTATATGTATTTGATTTTGATTTTGGTTTTCATGGCTACAGGATGCATGTACCTACATTTCTTATTAAACCTACATCCATTTCCTTCTTTCCATTTTCTACATATTTTTGGATGTAGATCGCTGCATTCCTCTTCATAGCCATCTAGATATGCACATTTGCCATATATCTCATAATTGTGACATATCTTGGGATGTTTGTAATAACATCTTTCACCAAACCTGCAATTCCCTCTTTTCAAAAGGGTGCATACTGTGTCTTTCTTTTCTTTTTTTTTTTTTCTTGTTCTTTCCCATCAGTATGGAGATCCGGGTACAACCTCTTTGGGATTTTATTTTGATTTATCATGTCATAATTTATTTCTTCATAAGTATGTTGCTGTATTGCCTCATATGTAGAATCTATGAGTTTCTCTGCATCCATACTATTATCCTGTTCTTTGTTTTCATTAATCTTTTCCCTCTCTTCAGTCTTATTTTCTTCTTTTCTATTTTCCTCTTCTTCCTCTTCTTCATCCTCTTCATCTTCTTCATCCTCCACAATCTGTACATTAAGTCTTGATTTAATGACCTTGTCTATCCATACTAGACATGTTGAGCAAAATATTTTTGTGTCCTTATTTCTATTTTGCTCAACTTCAGCACATGAAGGGTGTGTCGGTACGTGGCAAGCATAGCATTTCCTAATCAGGTTTTGTGGATTTACAATGCTATACCACACTCTACATAGTTTACATGCTTTAGGCATCCGTTTGCCTATTGCATCAATCAATATATTCACTAATTCCACCGTACTTATTTTCTTTGATGGAATGTGTTGATTTTTGTAGATTTTCTTTATAAGTCTTTTGATAACCTGAACTTTCATTGGTATCCCTTCTATTATTTTCATTATATTTTCAGCAGATTTGCTCCAATTTGAAGGATCGTATCCTTTCAATATGTCTGTGAATGATTTTACATCTTTTTGGTCGATGTTGCAATTTATCTCCACGATCAGCAGACCAAGTTCCCTTCCTGCCAATTCATCATATTGAATATCTCCTATGCATGCAAGATTTCTCCACCTTTTGCCACTATTGGTTGACTCCTCCATGATTTTCAGAATTTATTAATTCACTCGTACACAACTTATTAGACGGTTTATCACTCTAATCTGATATTAAGCTAATCACCGATCGTTCACGAACACTTTTAGCTATATTTCATTCGCTAATTGTATGTAAGACGCGTATTATCGGGTAGATTATCCAGACCATGAATGATTACGTCTCACCGAGAGAATGTCACATCACAGAGAGAGAGAGAGAGAGAGAGAGAGAGAGAGAGAGAGAGAGAGAGAGAGAGAGAGAGAGAGAGAGAGAGAGAGAGAGAGAGAATCTTTTAAATGATGGTTGAGGAGTGGGTTATAAACATTCGTCAAAAAAACCTGAAGCATTTTCTGAGAGAGAGAGAGAGAGAGAGAGAGAGAGAGAGAGAGAGAGAGAGAGAGAGAGAGAGAGAGAGAAACCTGAAGCATTTTCTGAGAGAGAGAGAGAGAGAGAGAGAGAGAGAGAGAGAGAGAGAGAGAGAGAGAGAAAGAAACCTGAAGCATTTTCTGAGAGAGAGAGAGAGAGAGAGAGAGAGAGATACGAACATGCGCCATTGACCGTTTGATAAAGAACCGACTGAAACAAAGTGGACAAGTGAAGAGGCAAAACACCTGTTTACAAAAACGCATGTTTGTAAACCTTATTTGATCAGGAAACAAAAAGATGCCTTTTTGTAAACAGGTGTTTTGCCTCCTCACTTACACACTTCGTTAAGTTCTTTATCTAACGGTAAGTGGCACATTTTCCTCTCTCTCTCTCTCTCTCTCTCTCTCTCTCTCTCTCTCTCTCTCTCTTTTACCGTGATCACGCAGCATTATTTCGTAAAGTCTTATCATCTGGTATTGTTATAAATAATCATTCGATATTGCTTAAAATATATTCGTACCGATTTATCCTTTTAAAAATGTGAATCCAGTAGTGGAATATAAAATGAACAAAAAGAATCTTCGTTTTAAAATGGGATGGAACATAAAATTTAGGCCAAAGGCCAAGCACTGGGACCTACGAGATCATTCAGCGCTGAAAGGGAAACTGCATGTAGAAAAATTTTAAAATTGTAACAGGTGGATAACCTCGCAGTTGCACTGTGAAACAACTTTTAGGAGAGGGTGGGAAGAATGTTGGAAGAAAGAAAATATGAACGGAGGTACAGTAAAAGGAATGCAAAGGGTTGCAGCTAGGGGCCGAAGGGACGCTGCAAAGAACCTTAAGTAATGCCTACAGCTTCGCTCTGAAGAGAGAGAAAACAAATATAACAAAATAGTGAGAGAGTTCTATAGGTTTATGCCAAAGTTTAAACAGCTAGTGTTCGCTTGACAAATGATCTTTTAAAACTTTTTCCATACTCAGTTTTTTTAGGACATTCATAAAGAGCAAAGCAATTTACGCGACTTGTAAAATTGCTTTTAACTCCCACATACATATTCATATTCTTCCCTCGGGAGTCTATTTTATCTGACTCCAAACACCGTTTAATAGAAATCTATATCGCGTCTATATCTCTCCTTAACGGGGAAACAGTCAACACTGACAGAAACTAATTTAAACGCTTTCAAAAACGCAGAGATTCGTGGAACATTTGTTTCCAGTCTAACGATGGCTACCAACTTTTCCCTGGCAAAATTTATTTAAGGGAATAGATGCTCTAACAACAAAAGCCGTTAATTGGGTGAAGTATATGCATCGTGTATTAAGTATTTTTGCCTAAAAAGAAACGGGTATTTACCGAGACCCAATGAAAACCCAGGAGATTCGCGGGACGTTTGATTTCGGGGTACTTTTTACTATCTACTTTTGCTATAGGAAGTGACTCGTTAAAGCATTTAAGATTTCTTGAGGTTCCGACAAAAATTGTTTTTGTTGTATTTATTACTTCGTTTTCAGTACTGGGCTGCTTTCTCTACTGAAGCCCTGTACTAACTAGGGTGGTAGCTTGGATAATAATAATAATAATAATAATAATAATAATAATAATAATAATAATAATAATAATAATAATAATAATAATAATAATAATAATAATAATAATACTCTGGCCTAGAACGGAGAAGGTTAAATACCTGATGCCTTTTATCTCATCTGCTTAATAATAATAATAATAATAATAATAATAATAATAATAATAATAATAATAATAATAATAATAATAATAATAATAATAATAATAATAATAATAGTACTCCGGTACCTAGACTGAAGAAGGCTTTAAAATTACCTGATACCTTTCATCTCATCTGCTTTCATCTCACATGCACACACTAGAAAGTGCTACGACTTGCATACACGCAAGCAGAAACAATTCGAACTTTTTTTTCTTGATGTAAAAGCAAATTAATATTATAATACTGTGTTAGAATCATCATTCGTGTACAGGCTTAAGACTGAGCCTTCAATTAAGCATACGGACATGCAAGACTAAACTGAATCTCTTGGGATACAGAGAGTCGGCCTTGTTTATTTAACAAAAAAAAAGTTGAGTGTCGGTCGCCAGTAATTAACTCTTACATATTGTATCAGTTTCTGATGAGAACAGGAAACGGAGCACGCTATGGCATTTAAAATCTCTCTCTCTCTCTCTCTCTCTCTCTCAAAATATATAAGTTTTGTCTATAACCAAATATGTTTATCTTTCTACATTTTGGGTAGGCTGTGGCACGTTCAAATGTTCTCTCTCTCTCTCTCTCTCTCTCTCTCTCTCTCTCTCTCTCTCTCTCTCTCTCTCTCTCTCTCTCTCTCTCTCTCTCTCTATATATATATATATATATATATATATATATATATATATATATATATATATATATATATATATATATAACTTTGCTTCTTATTTGTCAAATGAATATGTACTATAATTAACACTACTTTTCAGACAATTGCTACATATGAATGGAAATTTATACTAATTATACACAAAGGTCTATCACAAATTCAATGCGTTATTGCAGCTCAGAGCTTAAATATTTAATGTATTTTAACACACTGGACAAAAGAATGTATGGTGCTGCCACTTGTCGTATACAGAAAACATTTTGCTAATTTATTGAGGCCAGGAAAATGTAAAAAATTTGGTAAGTGTTGTTACATTACGCACCTATGAACATTGCACGAACATTTATAGTTTACGGGAACGTTTTGCAAATGGAATGGTGTATAGCTATTATATATGTATATGTATATATATGCATACACATGACTGTGAAATATTTTCTGTTAAAACAGAATTCCACCTAATAAAAGGAGCCCATAAAAACGCCAAAATGTAGAAAATTAACTTTCTGGATTTTGACGTTTTTATGGGCTCCTTCTGGTAGATATATACACATATAAATCATATATCCACACACACACACATATATATATATACATACACACACACACACACACACACACACACAAACCACAAGTCAGTTATCAAACAAGACCGAAACATCACGACCATTTCCCTCTAGCAGCATCCGGCCGAGATTTGAAGCATCATCGCGGGATAAGTACCTCCGCCGTAATATATTAAAATGAGCTGGCATCCAGAGCCGACAATATCATATGTCGTGTATGGGTCATTAGGGTGCCGTTTGCCATCCTCGGAATGGCCTTCCTTCTTCCATTGCGTCATAAATTCTGCCCGGCTCTATGGGCACTGTGGGACACTTTCATGTGTTGCCAGGTGCTTTTTTTTTTTTTTATCTTCGTCTTCGTAGGTAAAAGCGGCATTTAAATTCAAGTGGCCTTCGTGCGTACCATCTCTACATATACACCCACACACAAATCTAAATCTATATATATATATATATATATATATATATATATATATATATATATATATATATATATATATATATATATATATATACACATACATGTATATATGAGTGTGTGCGTGTATAAATAATATATATACATATATACATATGTGTGTGTGTATGTTTACTGGCGTGAAGAACGGAATGCTTATATATATAAAATAAAATGGAAAATGAAAGTGAGTCATATATACATACAGTATATGTGCATATATATTTATTTCAGTTACATCGATCCGGATGTTGATTCTTGTAGTATTATATCTGTGTGTGTGTATATATATAATATATATATATATATATATATATATATATATATATATATATATATATATATATATATATATATATATATATATATTTGAGTGTATATATATGCAAATATAAAACTACAAGAATCAATTTCCGGATCGATAAAACTGAAGTAAAAATATCAAATCAAGATTTACAAAAAAAGAAAGATGATGGAGAAAAACAAGAATTCATATAAAAACAACGAGAGAGAGAGAGAGAGAGAGAGAGAGAGAGAGAGAGAGAGAGAGAGAGAGAGAGCCACGGCTGAGCCTTAATCTTTCAAGCGTCTGTGTCACCTGCTGGGGACAGGCAGAACATCATTCCAGCCTGTGATTGGACGACACCACTTGCCCACAATGGTCAATTCCCACTTCAATTCCCACTTCGATTCCCACTTCGATTCCCACGCGGGGGGAAATCGCAAAAGACCTTCAATTTGAATCCGAGAAAAGGAATAGATCTTGGCATCAATTTCCCCTCCCTCACCCCCCAAAATCACATTTCCCTTAGGGGGTAGGGAGTTGGGGGAGGGGGGGAGAGGATGGATGGACATGCCTTACCAATTCATGGGTATTTGATGAAGTTCGTTTTCTACTCGTTTTACCAAGTCCTAAGTTCGTCTTCTACTCGTTTTACTAATTCCAAAGTTCATCTACCATTCGTTTTATGAATTCTTAAATTCGTTTTCTACTCATTTTACTAAGTCTCAAGTTTGTCTTCTACTCGCTGAACGAATTCTCAAGTTCGTTTTCTACTCGTTTTACTAATTCTAAAGTTTGTCTTCTACTCGTTTTATGAAGTCTCAAGTTTGTCTCCTACTCGCTTTACGAAGTCACAAGTTCGTCTTCTACTCGTTTTACGAAATGCCAAGTTCGTCTTATACTCGTTTTATCAAGTCCTAAGTTCGTTTTCTACTCGTTTTAAAGAGTCTGAAATTCATCTTCTACTCGCTTTATGAATACTTAAGGCCGTCCTCTACTCGTTTTACGAAGTCCCAATTTCGTCTTGTACTCGTTCTACAAAGTCTAAAATTCATCTCTTACTTGTTTTACTAAGTCTAATGCTCACCTGCTACTCGTTTTACTAGGTCTGAGGCTAACCTGCTACCCGTTTTACTAAGTCTTAAGTTCGTCTTCTACTCGTTCTAGGAAATTTTAAGTTCGTCGTCTACTCTTTTCACGAAGTGTCAAGTTTGTCTTCTACTCGTTTTCAAGGTCCCAAGTCTGTCTTCCACTCGTTTTACAAGGTCCCAAGTCCGTCTTCTACCTGTTTTACAAGGTCCCAAGTCCGTCTTCTACTCGTTTTACCGTCTCAAGCTTGTCTCCAACTTGTACAAAGTCTCAAGTTCGTCTTCTACTCGTTCTAGGAAGTTTAAGGTTCGTCTTCTACTCGTTCTATAAATTCTCAAGTTCGTCTTATACTCATCCTAAGAAGTTTAAAGTTCGTCTTCTACTCATTCTAAGTAGTTTAAAGTTCGTCTTCTACTCGCTCTATAAAGTCTCACGTTCGTCTTCTACTCGTCCTTGGAAGTTTAATGTTCGTCTTCTACTCGTTTTACATGACATGAAATCTCGGTCTCCTACTCACTTTACGCAGACTTACAGTAAATAACTCTTCTCCTTGTTTTCAATCAGTCTTAAAACCATTCCGTAGGAATTCATTTTTATCTTCCACTCGTTTTGTTGCTTACGCAAAGACTGAGAAGATTGAATGTGGCTTTCTCATTTTCAAAGGAACAAGAACCAAATTTGCACCTGTAAAGAGAGAGACAGCGCTGCCATCTGACGACAAGGAACTGCACCAAAGATATACCCGATACTGCAACAACTCGCTTTTCACCCAAACGCATAACTTACGTTCAAGTCTCTGCCACTATATAAGCCTCATTCCTTCAACTAAAACTCGATTTGGGTTTATGAAGGATTAACCATTTCGAGGAAGTTTGATTACCAGTAGCACCCAAAGACATCCTCCTATCTGCTGGAAATTCTCTTACTTATGACACAAACAAAAATCTAACAATATCAACCCATTTTCCTGCTCCTACATAAGCTTCATTCCTTCAGCTATAATCCGATTTGTATTAATTAAAATTTACCATTTCGAGGAAATTTGATTGGCAGTGCAGTGCAACGACCGTCTCCTATCTGCTTGGCATTCTCTTTCTCACGACACAAACAAAAAAGTGAAAAAGGCGCCGAAGTTTCTTCGACGCAACCGAGTTTTCTGTAAAGTCGCTGCAGCGTATCATCAAGGCCACCGAAAACAGAGCTGTCTTTCTCTGGTCTCGGTATAATGCTGTATGAACCGCGGCCCATGAAACTTCAACCACAGCCCGGTGGTGGCCTATCATATAGCGCTGACAGAAGCACGATTATGGCTAACTTTAACCTTAAATAAAATAAAAAATACTGAGGCTAGAGGGCTGCAATTTGGTATGTTTGATGATTGGAGGGTGGATGATCAACATACCAATTTACAGCCCTCTAGGCTCAGTACTTTTTAAGATCTGAGGGCGGACATGAAAAGTGCGGACGGAACGGACAAAGCCGGTACAATAGTTTTCTTTTACAGAAAACTAAAAAGTAACATCACCCCCCAACCCCCACCCCCCAACAACCTTTCCCCCAACTGCAACAAACCCACACACCCCAGATAAACACCCAAATAAATGAAAACGACAAGCATACGCACCTGTCGAACTCATATACCCGTCCAAATCAGCCTCGTTAAAGGTGAGAGGCGAAGCCTAGACACCAAAAGTCCCACAGAGAAACACCACTAAATATTTCCCCGAGTGATTGCAAACTCGAAGGGCTCCTGCCATGTACCTTTCCCTGAGAAGGATGTCAATTTCCGGATCTATTGTAATGCCAGGCGGAGCGACCGGCCACCCCTCTTCTTTATTCATCTGCGTCTTTTGGAAAGTGCGAGGGTATGCGAGGGTATGTGGCTTGTTATCCAGAGTTTCACCTTTGTAATTATCATGATTATTATTATTATTATTCGGAAGATGAACCCCTACTCATGTACAGAACAAGCCCAAAACAGGGGCCACTGACTTGAAATTCAAGCTTCCGGAGGATATGGTGTTCATTAGAAAGAAGTATCATTATTATTATTATTATTATTATTATTATTATTATTATTATTATTATTATTCCGATGATGAACTCCATTCATGTACAGAACAAGCCCAAAACATGTGCCACTGACTTGAAATTCAAGCTTCCGGAGGATATGGTGTTCATTAGAAAAAAGTAACATTATTATTATTATTATTATTATTATTATTATTATTATTATTATTATTATTATTATTATTATTATTATTTTTTCAGAGCTGGCCTCTGATTGGTTGATTATGATCATTGGCTCCCAGCAGAGTCATAATCAGCTAATCAGAGGCTAGCTCTGAAAACTAAACCGACCCTATTATTATTATTATTATTATTATTATTATTATTATTATTATTATTGCTCAGAAGATGAACCCCATTCATGTAGAACAAGCCCACAACAGGGGCCACCGACTTGAAATTCAAACTTCCAGAGACTATGGTGTTCATTAGGAAGAAGCAACAGGAGATGATGGGAAATGCAGAAAGGAAATCACTTATTAAAAAAGAAAAAAATGAACAAATTAATATATATATAGAAAAAACCTAAGTACCCTTCTAAACGTGAATATTTCAACGACGTAAGAGAACTGCTGAATACACAATACACGCAATAAATAATTCACATCACGGGTAATTTTAGACAAGGTAAAAGTTTCTTCCACTCGAAAGAAATAAATAATAAGTAAATAATGCGCCGAAGTTTCTTCGGTGCAATCGAGTATTCTGTA
>NC_089741.1:29384624-29392124 GCF_040412425.1 Macrobrachium rosenbergii
TTGTTGGGATTGTTGTTTCGGGGGTCCAGCTCCCCGCCTCTTTGGAGTTTTGACTTTTCGTGGTTGTTTGGAGATTAAAAAGGGAGACGGGGGTATGAAGAAGCATGAAAGACAAGCCGTTATATGCAGTGCGTAAATTACTGGAGATATTCTGAAAGGAAATTCACTTTGGCATACAGTTTAAATTGGCTCCAGTTACAAGTATCATGCATTTATTCTCTCTCTCTCTCTCTCTCTCTCTCTCTCTCTCACTTCGAAGAGGTAATCCTCAGTCCAGTGAATGAAATCATTTATGTAATAAGATAAACTTTCTTTGATAACTGTGTTACGTTGGCAATGGTGATTCTGTGTCGGCGTTAATGAAACGAATCTAAATTCGACAGGTGTAAATACTATGTTAAGAATTCAGTGTGTGTATATATAATATATATATATAATATATATATCTATATATATATATATATATATATATATATATATATATATATATATATATATATATATATATATATATATATATATATATATATATATATATATATATATATATATATATATATATATATATATATATACCATCAACATAGGTGCCTTCAAGTCTTTGTCACTTTCACGCCTAAACTGCTGTATCGTGGATGGAACCCCAATCAATAAACTTTCACTATTTTAGCCGCTTGTTACACACCAACATATTGCTCACCAGCATGGCATCAGACCTCCCAGAAACCCTGACACCATTCACCTCTGTATTTCACAATCTCTTGTGCGTGTATTCTCTTTTCCCAACCTTTCCTCCTCCATACTTTCCACATGACCAAACCATCTTGAAACAAGCATCCATCAGTTCACCCACAATAACATTCTTACTGCTGCTTATTATCATCGCCACAATTTTCACTTCCATGCTTCACTGCCATATAGGAGAACTGGCCCAACCAAATCTTTGCAGATATATGTATATATATAAACACAGATAGATAGATAGATACACACACGCATATATGTATATATATACAGTATATATATATGTGTGAGTATATATATATATATATATATATATATATATATATATATATATATATATATATATATATATATGTGTACACAGATTAATAATCCGCCCTGCATTCAAGAAGTGTCCTGCCACTTGCAGGCGCACAGAGTACTACTGCTACAGCCAAACTTGCAAATATTCGTTCTCTTTGCCCCCATCAATTCCCTGCGAAAAAGGGGACATAAATTCAGAATGAGCGTTTCGCGTGAAGTTGGAACAATTATATCGGAATGGAAAGAGATATGGAAATGCAAATGGAACCAATTTATTTTACCTTTTAGCCCTTCGGGGGTTTGGAATTCGGTTATATCAGAGTGGCAGTGAAGTGAAACTTGCATTTTGTGAACACTTGCGTTTTCTAGTGTTTCCGCTTCCGTTCATTCATTCATTTATTCGTTCGTCGTTATTCACTCTCTCTGTCTCCCGCCGCCTTCGTCTATCTCGTTTTTCCTTCACTCCTCTGCTGCCTGCATGTGACCTGTCTTTCATTTCCTTCCTTCTGATATGTTTATTATTATTTACTCTTCTTCTTCTTCTTCTTCTTCTTCTTCTTTTTTTGTTTTTTTGTTTTGCGACGATTTTTCAGTTTTTCTCTGTAAGAGACGTCTCTCATTTCCTAAATCTCATCGAGAATCATGAGATTAACAAGATCTCTGGGAATGATGAGAACTGGCTCAGAGGAACGAGGTATGAAATAGAACAGAATATAGGATTTAGGCCAAAGACCAAGCGCTGGGACCTACAAGGTCATTCAGCGCTGAACCGGAGACTGACAGCGTAAAGGTCTGAAAGGTGTAACAGGAGGAAAACCTCACAGTAGTACTACGAATCAATTGTCATTGGAGGGTGGAAAGTCAGATGGAAGTAAGAGAATATGAAAGGAGGTACAGTAAAAGGAATGAAGAGGGTTGCAGCTAGGGGCCGAAAGGACGCTGCAAAGAACCTGAAGTGATGCCTACAGTGCACCGCTGTAGCGAGGTGTAAATGGTCACGTTTGAAAAGAGACGTTCAGTAAATGTTCTATAGGAGTGACCTAAATATGACAGGACCAGTCCCCTGAAGTCGTGTTGTGGTTTCCTTCGCTTTTGATTTGTTTATTTGTAAGTGCTTTCTCGAAACGTCACGCCTGCAAATGATTTCAGTTTTGCCAGAGGGTGGAAGGAGGGCGTTTGATGACTGAATGTTATTCTATATGGGCGTGCAAATGGGAGGGCGTGCGCTCTTTCCAAGTAATGCTGATATTTCTTGGTGTTTCGAGATATATGCAGATGTTACTGACAGAACGTTTAGACTTTCAGATATTTATGTATATATATATATATACATACATATATATAAATATATATAAAATATATATATATATATGTACAGTAAATATATATATATAAAATATATATATATATATATATATATATATATATATATATATATATATATATATATATATATATATATATATATATATATATTTCATGTATATATACACATATATACACATATTTATATATATATATATATATATATATATATATATATATATATATATATATATATATATATATATATACATAATGAAGTTTTTATTACTTATACAAGCATGACTCTCATGTTCACGTAAATTAAGCTACAAATATCGTGTGATATGGAATTCACTGTAAACTGGGACTAACTTACACTTAAAGTGAATTATAATTGATAAGTGTATTTGCATATATATATATCTAATACATTTTGCGCACAGAAACACTAGAAAGGGTGGATTTTACAGCGTTATATTTCGAAAGCGTCTGTTTCCCTCAACTGACAGTTGAGGGAAACATTGTTTCCGAAATATAACTCTGTGAGATCTATCCCCTTCGATGTTTTTATGGGCAAACTTTATTAGATAACATTCGGTTTTAACAGTATATACACACACACACATATATATATATATATATATATATATATATATATATATATATATATATATATATATATATATATATATATATATATATATATAATATATATATACACACACACATGTTTAATATATATATAATATATATATATATATATATATATATACACATATATACACACACACATATACACACATATACATATATATATATATATATATATATATATATATATATATATATATATATATATATATATACATATATATATATATACATACCCATTCACGTTGCATTTTACCGCCACCAGTCAGAAAACGATAATAAATCCCAAACGGACAAAAATATAACATAAATTTAGGATGTGTACTGTATTTCCGAATGACGTTGAGAAGGGCCAATTATAACAGAACAGAGAGAGAGAGAGAGAGAGAGAGAGAGAGAGAGAGAGAGAGAGAGAGAGGAAACACCCGAAAATGTAAATGAAACCAATTAATTTTACACCTTTATATTTCCAGCATTTCCAAACGTAGTTATTCGAAGGTCATTGTGTATCGAAAGTAAAATTGTCGGAGAGTTGCATCAGCTACATTTTCGGCAACTTTTCTCTCCCAGCCGCATACATACATATACAGTAACGGCTTCGCATCCCGTTACCCGTTATTTTTCTGAGCGTATGCCGTTTCGTATTTCCGTTTTTCTTATCGTTCTGAGCAGGTTTTCTCTTTATGAATGAAAACGGGAATGGGAGGATGGGTTGGTGGGTTGTGGAGGGGTGAGGTAGGGCCTTGTTGAAGACAGCGAGGGGGGAGGGGGTGGCTAACGACGGACGATTTAAAAGAGCTTTATGTCAGGGCAAAGAGAGCCTTGCTTTAAGCGACTTTCAATGGCAAACAGAGCGATTTATTAATCTCGCTGGTGGCGTGGGTATAGGGATGGGAGAAGGGGTTGGGGGTGGATAAACAAGGACGATTTAAAAGACCTTTTAACGACTATAAATGGAGAATAAAGCGATTTAATCGTCCGGGTGGCATGGGTAAGCGGATGAAAGATGGGAGGGGTGGATGTACCTCGGAGAAGGGGTTGGGGGTGGATAACCACAGGCGATTTAAAAGATCATTCAACGATTTTAAATGGCAATAAGAAAAAACCTTTAAACGACTTAAAATGGCAACTAAGGCGATTTATTCATGCCGGTGGCATGGGTGAACGGATGAAAGATGGGTGGGGGTGGGTGTACCTCGGAGAAGGGGTGGGGGTGGATAACCACAGACGATCTAAAAATCCTTCAACGACTTAAGATGGCAACTAAGGACGACCTAAAAGATCCTAGAACGACTTTACATGGCATATAACACCATCTGATTAACGAACCAAATGATAAGCTTTTTAATAATAATCACTTTTTCTATGTCAATATTTCGAGTACTTTCGCTATATTACATTAGGAATAGTAGGGATATATCTTGAAAATACAAAATAAGCTTTACCATAACAAATATAAGTAATTCTGACATTTCGACTTGTACAGTTAATGGAATACAGAGTTTAGGCCAAAAAAAGCCAAGCCCTGGGACCTTTGAGGTCATTCAGCGCTGGAAAGGAAATTGAGAGTAGGGGGGTTCGACAGGTGTAACGGGAGGAAAATCTCTCAGTTGCACTATGGATAGCAAGATGGAAGAAAGATAATATGAATAGAGGTAGAGTAAAAGGAATGAAAGGGGTTTCAGCTAGGGGCCTAAGGAAGAGACGCAGCAAAGAACCTTTAGTAATGCCTACAGAGCATCGCGCGAGGTGCACTGACGGCGCTACCTCGCTACGGGGTGTAAAGTTAATGAACTTTCATATCTAATGAATGTTACTTTATACGTGCAATACCGCAATACTTGCAAAAAAAAAAAAATAAATAAATAAAATTGTTGGAACTCCAGTGGATAATAATAAAGCAGAAATGTATGAAAAGAAATAATTCCTTTGCAAAGGCAATAAAAGAAAATATTATGAAGCAATAAATTTAAAAAAGAAAATAACGTATGCCTAATAATTCCAGAGGAATTGTCTTTAAATAAAGACTGGAATAGAGGATTGGAGAAACACAACGATCAAACACTTTACTATGATTACTATTATTCATCTCGGCATCCCGTGGGAGGTTAGTGTCGTCAGTGCACCTCGTGCGGTGCACTGTAGGCATTACGTAAGGTTCTTTGCAGCGTGCCTTCGGCCGCTAGCTGCAACCCCTTTCATTCCCTTTTGCTGTACTTTCATATTCTCTTTCTTCCACCTTACTTTCCATCCACTCCTGACAATTGATTCATAGTGCAACTGCTTTGAGGTTTTCATCCTGTTACACCTTTCAAACATTTCTACTCTCAATTTCCCTCTCAGTGCTCAATGACCTCATAGGTCCCAGTGCTTGGCCTTTGGCTAAAATTCTATATTCAATTCAATTCACCTCTGCTATACTGTTCCGCTAGTTAGTGTATATCATAACACTGCCTTCAGTACTCCGTGACCTGGCTTTCGTAACGCCAGATAAAATTTGAATCAATCAATACCTCCCATTACCGTCCCTAACCCTTACGTTGTAAGTGAGCTTACCAAAAAAAAAAGTAAAAGAGAAATATCTAAATTCCTATTTGGAGGAAACTGATTACGAGAGTTTAAGGCAAATTAAATTAGGATACGAATAAAACTCCCCTTGATTGAGAGGCATTACATTACATTACCCTCGATTAGATGGAATGTATAACGCTTTATAATTTATTATAATACGCTATTTTACTTCCTCTCTCGCTCTCTTCCCCCTTCTCTCTGTCTAATAATTTGCGTCATATTTCTATTATATCTTTCTCTCTCTTCTGTAAATATATTTTATATCAAGTTGCTTCCTCTCTCTCTCTCTCTCTCTCTCTCTCTCTCTCTCTCTCTCTCTCTCTCTCTCTCTCTCATAATTTGTGTCACATCAGGCTGGTTCAATTCTCCTTTTCAATCTCTCAAATATACTTACCTAAAGCTGGTGTTTACTCTCTCTCTCTCTCTCTCTCTCTCTCTCTCTCTCTCTCTCTCTCTCTCTCTCTCTCTCTCTCTAATAATAATAATTTGTCTTATCAAACGATTTCCATTCTATATTTCTCTCTTCCTTAAAATATATTTTATATCAAGATGCTTTTTTTCACACACACTCTCTCTCTCTCTCTCTCTCTCTCTCTCTCTCTCTCTCTCTCTCTCTCTCTCTCTCTCTATATATATATCAATTCTCCCTCTCAATCTGTCTCTCAAATATATTTTATATCAAGCTGGTTTTCACTCTCTCTCTCTCTCTCTCTCTCTCTCTCTCTCTCTCTCTCTCTCTCTCTCTCTCTCTCAGTTCAGTTCTCCTCTCGATCTATCTATCTCAAATATCTTTTATATCAAGCTGGTTTTACTCTCTCTCTCTCTCTCTCTCTCTCTCTCTCTCTCTCTCTCTCTCTCTCTCTCTCTGATAGTTCAATTCTCCATCTCAATCTCCCTCTGTAATGTACTTCATATCAAGCTGACTTCTACTCTCTCTCTCTCTCTCTCTCTCTCTCTCTCTCTCTCTCTCTCTCTCTCTCTCTCTCATAGTTCAATTCTCCCTCTCAATCTCAAATATATTTTACTTCAAGCTGATTTTTACTCTCTCTCTCTCTCTCTCTCTCTCTCTCTCTCTCTCTCTCTCTCTCTCCCCATGCGTCCCTCCCCCTACCCGCACGAGTAGAAGGAGCGAGTGTGGGTGTTGGTGGTACCAACCTATATCGAATGAAACTCGTCCTCGACTTAAGTCGTCCCAAATCCAATTTTGGACATAAAAAGATTCGGAATTGGTTATGTCATAATCAGGTTCAGTACAGGTCGAGTCTCGCAACTTTAGCAGGTGATTACCCACTCGGATTTATGGCTCCATATCAACGCTTTTGGGATACGTGGAATTGATGTTTGAATGTTTATGTTCAACGAATTATTGATTTTTTTATGGATACTGATTTTTATTATCGTTTTGGTTTAAGATTAGTGTTAGTAATGCTTGTTATTATGGTTGTCGATATACACATACTTGGCTATCACGTTCTGAAAGTGATATAAGGTGACAAAATCTAGCTCCGATATTATTATTATTATTATTATTATTATTATTATTATTATTATTATTATTAACAATATACGTACAATCAGCCATCGTGTTTATTAATGGATAGAATTGTAACAAACTCTACGCATAATAATAATAATAATAATAATAATAATAATAATAATAATAATAATTATTATTATTATTATTATTATTATTATTATTATTATTATTATTACTAACATTTGCGTCATATCAAACTATTTCAATTTCTCTCTCTCTCTCTCTCTCTCTCTCTCTCTCTCTCTCTCTCTCTCTCAGCCCTTTGTTGGCCGAGTCGGTTGAGCTTCAGACCGTCATTCGATGGGCCGGAGTTCAATTCCGCCGCCGGCTGATGAAGAGTTAGAGGAATTTATTTCTGGTGATAGAAATTCATTTCTCGCTATAATGTG
>NC_089741.1:29397124-29419624 GCF_040412425.1 Macrobrachium rosenbergii
TTTCCTCTCTCTCTCTCTCTCAAAAAAAAACACACACACACACACACTGCATTTTATTAAAAAGAGAACTTTACTATCCATTATTCTAAAACTCTCTCTCTCTCTCTCTCTCTCTCTCTCTCTCTCTCTCTCTCTCTCTCTCTCTCTCTCAAACATACGCACACACACAAACACACACACACACTGCATTTATTAAAAATAACACTTTACTATCCATTCTCCTAAAACCTCTCTCTCTCTCTCTCTCTCTCTCTCTCTCTCTCTCTCTCTCTCTCTCTCTCTCTCTCTCTCTCTCACACACACACACACACAGACTACATTTTATTAAAAATAGCACTCTACTATCCATTCTCCTAAAACCTCTCTCTCTCTCTCTCTCTCTCTCTCTCTCTCTCTCTCTCAAACACACACACACACGAGCAACTAATTCTGGTGCGCAGCGGTAGCTGGAAGCTACATTCCCAGCCTCGTAATGATGCCATGAATTTCGTTTTATTAAAGTTGGAAACCCAATTATGAATATACGAGTATCTCTTTTTGCATGATCTCATTCAGCTCCATTTTCAAAAAAAAAAAAAAAAAGAGAAAAAAGATACAGGGACAGGTTTTATCGCATTAACGCCGACTTGACTTACATGAGAGGAAATTGCGAACGTGAGTTACAGTTTTTTTTTTTTTTTGTTTTGTTAATGTAGATTTGGTGGTCACTGATGTACCATCATACACATGACTGTATCTTCCTGCTGATGTAAATTTGTGGTAATTTTTTTTTATTAATATACTGTAATACCTAGCGTAAGGTTACCTAAGATAAGATATAATACCGTCGCCCATAATATAAATTTACTGGATAAACAAAAAGAAAAAGAAAAAAAAAATGAGACACTTTAGGGTGAATGTTTATCATATCCATTTTAAACAAAAAATTAGATATATATACATATATATAAATAATATATATACTGTATATACGAGTATATATATGTATATATATGTATATATATATATATATATATATATATATATATATATATATATATATATATATATATATATATATATATATATAGATATATATATATATATATATATATATATATATATATATATATATATGTCATATTCATTTTATTTTACAGTCCATTTCCATTCTAAATGTGCCAAGATTTCTCTCCTTAGTTGAACCTCTCTCAGTACCATTTGTCACCGAGGGCTCTCTTGGTTTAACTCAACAAGTACTTGATCCCGAGACGGGCGGGAGAACAAACCAAATGACTTGAATCACAGAGGAAGGTAGAGAAAAAATGTCTACAGATTTCATCAATAAGTAGAGCTTCTCTTCAACAGTAGTCTACAACGAGCTACGGAACCATGGATATTTTACAAGAAAAAATCAATCAATCAATAAGCTTTTAAAGAAACTGCATCAATTTTTTTATGATTTAAATATTTTCTTCGTCGATTTTTTGCAATTTTTCTTACATAATATTTCACTCATATAAGGAAACTGATTTATTCCCATAAACTGGAGTCACGCAATCATATTCCACTCCTCCGGACATATACCGCCAGGTTTTTTCTTTTATTTAATTTCTTACTCACATAAGGAAACTGACAGACTGATTTCCGTAACCTGGCATCAGATATGTTCTCTATTCTCTCTCTCTCTCTCTCTCTCTCTCTCTCTCTCTCTCTCTCTCTCTCTCTCCCTCTCCCCTCCCCCCAGGCAAATAATGCTCTGAAGCATGGCTTTGTCGAGATGAAAGCTAAACCGAGTAATAATACAATGGACTTCGTTTTATTAAAGCCAGCATTTATGCATTATGTCATTCATATGAATATTGAATGGCCAGGGGACACAGGCCCGGCGTTGGTTCCAAGTGAGGTATTTCAATTATTTGTTTTGAATTTTCTCTTTTTGCGAACCCCCACCCTCTCTCCTCTCTCTCTGTATTATTTACCTGTTCTTAATTTCAATTATTTATATTGAATTTTGTATTTTTACGACTTCCACCCTCCCCTCTCTCTCTCTCTCTCTCTCTCTCTCTCTCTCTCTCTCTCTCTCTCTCTCTCTCTCTCTCTCTCTCTCTCTCTCTCTCTCTCTCTGTATTATTTACCTGTTCTCAATTTCAATTGTTTATTTTGAATTTTGTATTTTTCCGACTTCCACCTCTCTCTCTCTCTCTCTCTCTCTCTCTCTCTCTCTCTTCTCTCTCTCTCTCTCTCTCTCTTTGCACCTTTTACCTCTTTCTAATTTCAATTTATTTCAAGTTTTCTCTTTTTCCGTTACCTCTTTATAATGTTCAGTTACCACTTTATAATTTCAATAATATTTTTGAGTTCTCTCTCTCTCTCTCTCTCTCTCTCTCTCTCTCTCTCTCTCTCTGTCACCACCTCAGAAATCTTGGTGTGAAAGTATTAAGTCACCGTTGTGTCATTTCCAAATCCGGATTTCTAGGTTTTCAGTGGAAAACCTATTCCCAAACACAATGCGAAATTAACATGTTAAGAGCCCACAGTGAAGATTTTTTAGATGAAAATTAAAAAATAAAAACACCACAAGGAGACTTCATATTCAATACCTGAATGCTATTTTGCATATGATAATATATATATATATATATATATATATATATATATATATATATATATATATATATATATATATATATATATATATATATAATACGCTTGAGCAAAAAGAAACAAGTAAAAGCTGCGTCGAAGTTTATTCGGCGCAATCGAGTTTTCTGTAGCCTACAGCGTATAATCAAAGCCACCTAAAATAGATCTACCTTTCGGTAGTCTCGGTATAATGCTGTATGAGTCGTGGCCCATGAAAATTTAACTACGGACCGGTGGTGGCATATTCTATATCGCTGCCAGAAGCACGATCACGGCAAAGTTTAACCTTCAATCAAATAAAAACTACTGAGGCTACAGGGCTACAATTTGGTATGCTTGATGACTGGAGGGTGGATGATCAACATGCCAATTTGCAGCCCTCTAGCCTCAGTAGTTTTTAAGATCTGAGGGCGGACAGAAAAAGCGCAGACAGAAAAAGAGCGGGCAGAACAAAGTGGGAACGGACAGACAGAGCCGGCACAATAGCTTTCTTTTAGAGAAAACTAAAAGCCAATAAGAAGACATTCTAAAGAAAAGGATGAAAAAGTAACTTGGGTTAACGATATCTTTTTCATTTTGTTTTCTACTCGACTGAAAGAGTAGAAAATTGAATTTAGGCCAAAGGCCAAGCGCTGGGACCTGTAAGATCATTCAGCGCTGAAATGGGAAATTGACAGTAAAAAGTTTTGAAAGGTGTAGGAGGAGGAAAACCTCGCAGTTGCACCATGAATTAATAATTATTGTTAGGAGAGGGGTCGAGTGTAAAATATGACCGGAGGTACAGTTAAAGAAATGCAAGGGGTTGCAGCTAGGGGCCGAAGGAACGCCGTAAAGTATTGCCTACAGGGCACCGCGTGAGGTGCACTGACGGCGCTACCCCCCAGCGGGATCAACTGGACTAAAGTCTTTGGTACATATGTTGCTCTTATCTGTTTGCATTGAGCATTAATACTAGCAAGAAGGTTAAAACGTCCACTTCACTTTAGAACTGGATAAACTTAACTGGTTTCGAACCATAATAAAAGGTAATATTCACACTCGGGTAATTCTGTATTCTCCGTGGACACATTCACAACGAAAATATTACTTAAGCAAATCCAACTACCAAAGAGTTCATTCAGATGCAAGACACGAAGCTTTGCATTTCCGTTGCAGCATCAACAATTTGGATTCAATATATCATTTAAGGTTTTTCCTGGTGTTCATAACAACTACACATTTTGTTTCATTTTGTATTCTGCTGAATTTCTCATTTTAAAATCAGCCCAGAAAGACTTCAAAATTACAATTTTCGAAGCGTTCACATAATTCTGAGTCTTATCTGCTACAATACAAGGACTTTCGTCTCTTAATTTTTTACGGTCATCAAAAGAAAACAAGTAAAAAATGCGCCGAAGTTTCTTCCGCGCAATCGAGTTTTCTGCACAGAGTATAATCACGGCCACCGACAACAGATTTATCTTCCGGTGGTCTCAGTATAATGTTGTATGAGCCGTGGCCCATGAAACTTTAACCACGGCCCGGTGGTGGCCTACCCTATATCGTTACCGTTGTCAGAAGCACGATTATGGCTAACTTTAACCTTAAACAAAATAAAACATATTGAGGCTAGAGGGCTGCAATTTGGCATGTTTGATGACTGGAGGGTGGATGATCAACATACCAAGTTGCAGCCCTCTAGCCTCAGCAGTTTTTAAGATCTGAGGGCGGACAAAAAAAAAAGTGCGGACAGAATAAAGTGCTGACGGACAGAAAATTAAAGATCAGTCTAAAAAAAAAAAATTCCGAAAGAGACGCCTGAGACAAAAAAAAAGGGGGGTCACTTCTAGAAAGCTTCTTGTCAATAATTCAGGCAATAAATAAATTACTTCTTCCCTGGAGGTGAAATCGACAACGTCGGAAGGAATCTGACAGAAATATGTCGAGGCGATAAACGAACAAAGAAAGGAAATATTTACGTCGCATTCCCACGTTTTGGAAGCGATTCCTGTATATCTTCGGCGATGAATCAATCATTTCTTGCGATAGAAAAATCTATGTAGGATTCATTCCCACCCCATCTGAGAGAGAGAGAGAGAGAGAGGAAAAATAGAAAAATGGGGAAATGACAGACTGAGAAAAGTGTAAAAGGTGCAGAGAGAGAGAGAGAGAGAGAGATGAAAACAGAAAAAGGAGAAAACGAGGGACAGACAAAAATCATATATATATATATGTATATATATATATATATATATATATATATATATATATATATATATATATATATATATATATATATATATATATATATATATATATATATATATATACAGGCACAGAAAAAAAATAGGAAAATGAGACAGACAAGAGGAATGGATAAAAAGAGACAGACAGACAGACAGACAGAGAAACAAACGTCACTCTGGCCCCCACATCTAAAAAAAACAGTCCGTTCATCTGGTACGTAGCATCTTTGCGCAAACAACTCCTCCTCGACCACTTATCCACCGAGCGAATTCCACTTGGGAATATGACTCGAACATCTCAAAACGCTTTTCCTTCTTTATCTTTAATATTTCAGTGTCATGGTGATTGTCTTTCATTAACCATGGATGGTAATACTTTGATAATTACATGTAATCACTTTAATTTGTGGTGTTTTATTGTTGATTTGATGATCAAGGTTATGTATTCTTAGGTAATATAATGCTATGCAAATGTAGTTCCGCACCCGTTTGGCTTTTTCTATAATAATAATAATAATAATAATAATAATAATAATAATAATAATAATAATAATAATTATTATTATTATTATTATTATTATTATTATTATTATTATTATTATTATTATTATTATTATTACTTCACGTGGAGTTACTTATCCTCTACCGGATATTTTCCCGAACATGAAAATCTCTCACACGGAGTTGGTTTTCCCAAAATGAATTTTGTGAATTAGAGTAGGTATAAAATTTCACATATAATCTTCTGCACTGGATAACAAATTTCAAGATCTCTTGTTTTATTTGGAGTTCACTTTCCACAGTGAATATTCTGGATGCGTAGCTCATACTATCCAATAGAGAATATTTTCTCTTGTTGGATTGTAAGAACTGGATGCTCTATTTGTCATACGGAGTTAATTTTTCCAATGGAGTAAATTTTCCAAAGTTGGATTTTCAGAACTGGCAGCTCTATTTGTCATATGAGTTGATTTTTCAAATGGAGTAAATTTTCCAAAGTCGGATTTTCAGAACTGGCAGCTCTAATTTGTCATATGGAGTGCTTTTTCAAATGGAGTAAATTTTCCCAAGTTGGATTTTCAGAACTGACAGCTCTACTTGTTATATGGAGTTGATTTTTCAAATGGAGTAAATTTTACCTAGTTGGATTTTCAGAAAACTGGAAACTATTTGGCTTACGGAGTTGATTTTGCCAATGGAGTAAATTTTCCCAAGTTGCATTTTCAGAACTGGAAGCTCTATTTGTCACATGGAGTTGATTTTTCAAATGGAGTAAATTTTACCTAGATGGATTTTAAGAACTGGAAGTTCTATTTGTCATATGGAGTTGATTTTTCAAATGGAGTGAATTTTCCCTAGTTGGAGTTTCAGAACTGGCAGCTCTATTTGTCATATGGAGTTGATTTTTCGAATGGAGTAAATTTTCCAAAGTTGGATTTTCAGAACTGGCAACTGTATTTGTCATATGGAGTTGTGATTTTTCAAATGGAGTAAATTTTCCCAAGTTGGATTTTCAGAACTGGAAGCTCTAGTTATCATATGGAGTTGATTTTTCAAAGGTAGTAAATTTTCCCAAGTTGCATTTTCAGAACTGGCAGCTCTATTTGTCATATGGAGTTGATTTTTCAAATGAAGTAAATTTTCCAAAGTCGGATTTTCAGAACTGGCAGCTCTATTTGCCACATGGAGTTGATTTTTCAAATGGAGTAAATTTTCCCAAGTTGGATTTTCAGAACTGGCAGCTCTAGTTATCATATGGAGTTGATTTTTCAAAGGGAGTAAATTTTCCAAAGTTGGATTTTCAGAACTGGCAGCTCTACTTGTCATAAGTTGGATTTTCAGAAAACTGAAAACTATTTGGCTTACAGAGTTGATTTTTCCAATGGAGTAAATTTTCCCAAGTTGCATTTTCAGAACTGAAAGCTCTATTTGTCACATGGAGTTGATTTTTCAAATGGAGTAAATTTTACCTAGTTAGATTTTAAGAACTGGAAGTTCTATTTGTCATATGGAGTTGATTTTTCAAATGGAGTGAATTTTCCTTACTTGGAGTTTCAGAACTGGCAGCTCTATTTGTGATATGGAGTTGACTTTTCAAATGGAGTAAATTTTCCAAAGCTGGATTTTCAGAACTGGCAGCTGTATTTGTCATATGGAGTTGTGATTTTTCAAATGGAGTAAATTTTCCCAAGTTGCACTTTCAGAACTGGAAGCTCTAGTTATCATATGGAGTTGATTTTTCAAAGGTAGTAAATTTTCCCAAGTTGCATTTTCAGAACTGGCAGCTCTGTTTGTCATATGGAGTTGATTTTTCAAATGGAGTAAATTTTCCAAATTCGGATTTGCAAAACTGGCAGCTCTATTTGCCACATGGAGTTGATTTTTCAAATGGAGTAAATTTTCCCAAGTTGGATTTTCAGAACTGGCAGCTCTATTTGTCATATGGAGTTGATTTTTCAAATGGAGTAAATTTTCCAAAGTTGGATTTGCAAAACTGGCAGCTCTATTTGCCACATGGAGTTGATTTTTCAAATGGAGTAAATTTTCCCAAGTTGGATTTTCAGAACTGGCAGCTCTAGTTATCATATGGAGTTGATTTTTCAAAGGGAGTAAATTTTCCCTAGTTGGTTTTCAGAACTGGCAGGTCTGTTTGTCATATGGAGTTGATTTTTCAAATGGAATAAATTTTCCCAAGTTGGATTTTCAGAACTGGCAGCTCTATTTGTCATGTGGAGTTGATTTTTCGAATGGAGTAAATTTTCCATAGTTGGATTTTCAGAACTGGCAGCTCTATTTGTCATATGGAGTTGATTTTTCAACCCCCTAACCTGACCTTTATAAATGTGATGACTCTATCTTATAAGGAGTTAATTTTCTCATGGTATCTTACGAACGTGTTACTTTGACTTCATATGAACTTGATTTTCCCCAATACATTTATGAACGTGCATATATCCCCTTTTTCAGTGGGGTTAATTTTTCCTCGTGGCTTAATGAACGATTAGCTGTTACTTCAAGCGGAGTTCATTTTGCTCTAATGAGATTTAATGAGCGTGAAACTCCTATTTCAAATTAGATTAATTTTCTCACTTAATTTCAAGATTTACTTTCATGAATGTCCTGAATTTTCACAAACGAGATTCCGGACTGGATGAGTTTTAATGAATGTTCTGAATTTGAATAAACGTTTGAATAACCAGCTCCCATAACATCACTTCGACACAATTTACAATTGGGAAAAAGGTCACGATTATTCAGGAATCTTATATTTGATTAGAGTTTTAGTTTTCTGTAAAAGAAAACTATTGTGCCGCACTTTTTTCTCTCCGCACTCAGATCTTAACAACTACTGAGGCTAGAGGGTTGTAAATTGGTATGTTGATCATCCACCCTCCAATTATCAAACATATCAAATTGCAGCCCTCTATCCTCAGAAGTTTTTATTTTATTTAAGGTTAAAGTTAGCCATAATCGTGCTTCTGGCAACGATATAGGACTGGCCACCACCGCGCCGTGGTTAGAGTTTCATGGGCCGCGGCTCATCCAGCATATCCAGAGACCACCGAAAGATAGAGCTATTTTCGGTGCTCTTGATTATACGCTGTAGCGACTGTATAGAAAACTCGATTACGCCGAAGAAACTTCGGCGTATTTTTTGCTTGTTATAATACATGCAAGCTTTTTCTACTTCTCTTGAGACAAGAAAGAACTATTCCCTACAACTGCACTGGGGCATAAAAGCGAAATAATCCATTCCCTTACAAAATTACTTTACGTAAATATATCAAAAACCTTTACTATTCAAGTATAATGACGTAGGAATATCTATTTATAGATAGAAAATTAAAATAAACTATTCCCTCACAAAGTTATTTCATGTGAATAGGAATATCTATTTATAGACAGACGATTAAAATAAACCATTCTCTTACAAAGTTATGTCACGTGAATGTGTCAAGAACCTTTCCTATTCAACTCTAATGACGTAGGAATATCTATTTATAGACAGAAGATTAAAATAAACCATTCTCTTACAAAGTTATGTCATGTGAATATATCAAGAACCTTTCCTGTTCAACTATAATGACGTAGGAATATCTATTTGTAGACAAAATATTGAAATAAACTATTCTCTTACACACTTATGTAGGAATATCTATTTATATAGACAGAGAATTATGCATAATTCTTTTGATACCACAACTATTCTAGGACGGCGGAATCAGACAGAAAGCGAGAGATATGGAATTACAGAAAATGTCACAAGAGACGAAAAAGGTGAAGGAAATGATAGGAATAGCAACGAAGAAGTGGTACGGGGTTGGGGAGTTGGGGGATGGGAAGGAGCGGGGTTAAATATAAGAAGGCCTGGCGACTGAAGATAAAGTTGACCCTGAGAATACCTGAGTGTTGCCTATACTTCAGCTGGTACGCGTCCTAAAAACTTATTTCTGTCCTAAGAACACACACACACAAATATATATATATATATATATATATATATATATATATATATATATATATATATATATATATATATATATATATATATATATATATATATATATACACACACACACACACACACACGTGCCTTACCCTTTTCCTCTCTTCATTTATCAATGCAAAATCTTCGTCTCTTTACCATTCATTGGAAAACTTTGTCTATCTGTCTATCTGCCACCGTATCCTCATCATCCGCTAAACAAGGGGAAGGCCTTCCGTTGTGATGGAACCCGAAATTCAATTAGGAGAACACGCGTAGCCCTTTAAAACCCGACCCCATTCACCCGCATTATGGAAAACGCAGCGACCACCTCTCACCGAGTGTCCTTTGTCAGATCAGACGCTCCAAAGGTTCTTCTCTGCCCTAGGATTACCGAAAGATTACCGATGGATTACCGAAGGATTACCGAAGGGTTACAGAAGGAATACCGAAGGAATACCGAAGGGTTACCGAAGGATTACCGAAGGAATACCGAAGGATTATCGAAGAATTACCGAAGGATTACCAAAGGATTACCGAAGGTTTACCGGAGGCAAAACTAATATAATAACGTCAGACTCCTGGGGATTACCGAAGAAACACCGAAGGATTCCCGAAGGAATACCGAAGGTTTACCGGAGGCAAAATGAGTAGAGTTACATCAGACTGCTGGGATAAATTTCCTGTTCATCGGATTTCTCATTTCTGAATACTACCGTAACGCTCTTGCCTGAAGAGATCTCATTTCAGATATCAGTCCTCCGTGACGTAACGCTTCGTTTCATTCTGAGTGATGGGTGTGTGGTGTCTATACAACGTGCATTCTTTGTCTTGTGTATATATATATATATATATATATATATATATATATATATATATATATATATATATATATATATATATATATATATATATATATATATATATATATATATATATATATATATATATATATATATATATATATATATATATATATATATATATATATATATATATATATATATATATGCATATATATATATATATATATATATATATATATATATATATATATACATATATATATATAATATATATTCATATATACACATATATATATATATGTAACTGAATAAATGTAATAAATTATATATTAGTGAGGCTAGAACCGATGAAATCGGCACCAGAAATATGATGGAGCTCATGGGAGTCTAAGAATGTTTTTCGTTTGTTTTTGTAAGCAAGCAAACGATAAAATCTCGTAAAGAAAGAAAGGGAAAATTACAGTTGGTGTTGCAATTGTTTAAAATGCTTATGCAAACAAGGAATGAAGAGTTCTCTTCTACAAACAAAATTCATGTTAACATTCTGCTTTCAGAAATAAAATAAATAATTACATTTTTTTACAGCATGTTTTTTTTTTTTTGAAAGAGAATATGATAGTTCAACTGCAGATGTTTTAAATGCTTTTGTGAATAAGGAATTAGTGTGGTTTTCTATAAGCAAATTGCGGTCAATATTCTACTTTTAGAAATTAAAAAAAGTAAAAAAATGCGCCGAAGTTTCTTCGGCGCAATCGAGTTTTCTGTACAGCCGCTACAGTGTATAATCAAGGCCACCGAAAATGGATCTATCTTTCGGTGGTCTAGGTTTAATGCTGTATGAACCGCGGCCCATGAATCTTTAACCACGGACCGGTGGTGGCCCATCCTATATCGTTGCCAGAAGCACGGTCATGGTTAACTTCAACCTTAGATAAAATAAACACCACTGAGGCTACACGGCTGCAATTAGGTATGTTTGATGATTGGAGGGTGGATGATCAACATACCAATTTGCAGCCCTCTAGCCTCAGCAGTTTTTAAGATCTGAGGGCGGACAGAAAAGTCCGGACGGACAGAAAAAGTCCGGACGGACAGAAAAAGCCGACACAATAGTTTTCTTTTACAAAAGACTAAAATACATTAAATATTTTTGTAAACAAGTAATTACAATTGTTTTCCATACACAAATTCTGTTTAGTTTTTCTATAAACAAACTGAGGTTAGTATTCTGCTTTCGGAAATAAAAAAAAAGTATTAAATGGTTTTGTAAACAAGGAATTTGAGTCGTTTTCTATACGCAAATTCTGGTTAGTATTCTGCATTCAGAAATCAAAGAAATAATTAACCATTCACATCCAGATCTGGAAGCAGATCGAGTTCCAGCGAAAGGAGAGAAGTGAACCGGAATAAGTTTATTTCCAGCAAGAAAAAATGACCGTGGATAGAGTAAGTAATAGGTACCTCGATTCTGAACGCATACAGGTAGTTACTAATTCTTTGATTCAATGATAATGGCGTATTGAAATTTACCGGGTAATCGGTCGATATCTGTATCAAATTCGCGAGCTTTTTATTCCTTCCGTTTATTCAAATACAATATCTTTGGGATATACATTAGACTGAACGGTTCCTGTTTATTTTTCTGCTGAAATCGATAACAGTTGGAAATACCTTTTTTTTTTTTTTTTGCCGTAGCAAACAGGCAGAGACGAAAATGGTGCCTGATCTGAGAGAGAGAGAGAGAGAGAGAGAGAGAGAGAGAGAGAGAGAGAGAAAGGGGGCGCATGTAGATACTATAAATATATGTTTATGTACGTATACATATACGTACATATAAATATATTTATATCTATCTATATATTATTATATTATATATGTATACATGTATGTGTGTGTGTGTGTATGTAGAGAGAGAGATATATGTGTGTGTGTGTGTGTAGAGAGAGAGAGAGAGAGAGAGAGAGAGAGAGAGAGAGAGAGAGAGAGAGAGAGAGAGAGAGAGACCTTCAAAAATCGAACATCCGAAATGATCCCAATAATAAAAGGGACGTATTAGAAAACGACGAAGGAAAAAAGGAAAAAAAAAAAAGGTGACAATAAAGACCTAATCCCGATCTCTGCAGGGGCTTCATCCTCCTGCTGGTTCGGGAAACCTATTCATTCCTGAGGGCCGTATTCATCCGAGGATTCTGGACCGGTTTGATAAACCCTGGCGGGAAGAATGCTGGAATCACCTCTAATGGCGCGGGAATCAGCTCACTCGGGGGACAGACATTTACTTCTTGCGTTTTTTTGGGGAATGCTCAGAGAGAGAGAGAGAGAGAACACTGCTTTTATTTCCTGACGGGTGGATTTTCAATGAAGTTGTATTAAAGGAACAAGTAAAGTACATAGATATTTCAAGTGTATTATATATATATATATATATATATATATATATATATATATATATATATATATATATATATATATATATGTATATATATATATATATATGTGTGTGTGTGTGTGTGTGTGTATATATATATATATATATATATATATATATATATATATATATATATATATATATATAGATAGATAGAGAGAGAGAGAGAGAGGGAGAGAGAGAGAGGAGAGAGAGAGAGAGAGAGAGAGAGAGAGAGAAATTTCTCCTCCAGATGAAATTAAAAACTTCATATTAAGAACGATGAATAAATGAGAAATGAGAGAATTTGTTCTCTCATAAGCAATGTCTTCTTGGTAATATTTAGCGAGAGAGAGAGAGAGAGAGAGAGAGAGAGAGAGAGAGAGAGAGAGAGAGAGAGAGAGAGAGAATTTCTCCTCCAGACAAAAATCTGAAGAGAGAAATAAACAATTTGTTCTCTCACAAGCAGTGTCTTCACACAGTAACCAAACCAAAAGATTTCATACTGAAGAGAAACAATAGCAGAAAACAGCGAGAGAGAGAGAGAGAGAGAGAGAGAGAGAGAGAGAGAGAGAGAGAGAGAGAGAGAGAGAGAGAGAGAATGTTGGATATAATCGTTGAGCCAGCGATATAAGCAGGACAACTACCGTGAACACTGATATGATTCTGTCTAAAAGGAAAAAGTCTAATGGTTTTGTTTCTTTGGAGCTGACGAGAAAATTCCTACAGCCGAAATCACTGGAACCTCGATCTTGCTTCTGATTGGTGGTGAGCTTGAGCTTTCGCCAGTCAAAGCTAGCTTTTAAAGATATCAGCAGTGGGTATTTACCGTCAGCTCCCAAACACCTACTACAACAGTTACTTGAAATTCAACTAGGCTATCTGGTCAATTTCAAATGGTCGAATTCTGGCCCACCAAAATGGCCCACCAAAACTCCCCTACCTCAACCCCGACCATTTCCACAGCCCCGCCAATCACCCGCACCCAACCCCAATAATTATACAGTAAGTGTTATGGCAAAGAATTGGAATGAAGTGTAAACTTAACGCAAAACGGAATCTTTTCAAGTGTTTTACGCATTGTTGATATTAGTTGTTAAATGATTAAACAAGTGAAAAATGTGCCAAAGTTTCTTCGGCGCAATCGGGTTTTCTGTATAACGTAAAATCAAGGACACCGAGAATAGATCTGTTTATCGGCGGTCTCGGTATAATGCTGTATGAGCCGCGGTCCATGAAACTTTAACCATGGCCCGGTGGTGCCCTGGCCTATATCGTTGCCAGACGCACCATTATGGCTAACTTTAACTTTAAATAAAATACAAACTCCTGAGGCTAGAGGGCTGCAATTTGGTGTGTTTGATGACTGGAGGGTGGATGATCAACATACCAATTTGCAGCCCCTTAGCCTTAGTAGTTTTTAAGATCTGAGGGCGGGCAGAAAAAGTGCGGACGGACAGACAAAGCCGGCACAATAGTTTTCTTTTCAGACTACTGAAAGGCTGAGAGGCTAAGTTAACAATCCACACCACATAATCATTCAACATGAATTGTGCTTCAAAACCTTAATCTTCGTAATCTCCCGGTTAATCCACTGGGGAAATCCAAAGCCACACACAATTATAGTGTTCAAATGATGTCATCATCCTCATTTCATCTGGGATTGGCAAGAACTGCTGTACAGTGCAGCGCAGCTGATCTACAACTGTAACGTTTGTACCGCCAAGTAAATTAAAACTTTTTTACAACTTTTTTTCTGCTGTGATCCCTAGTAATCATTCAATTTAAAGGTTGGTGCAGATGATCATAAGAGTGACGTTTGTACTTCGAAGTACAGAAAATTTTTTTTTATTGTGATTTTTAGAAATCATTTAATCAACAGTTAGCGCTTTTATCACTTCCGAAAATCTTTCTTTCCTGCTCCACTACTGTGAATTACTTTAAAAATTTCATGTGTATTTTTTATATATTTCAGTGGCAGCTTTCATAATAATTTCAGCTCTGCTATACGATTTATTTAAAATACAAAAATGGCAGCGTTCATACAGATTTTATATTCACTACTGCCTGGACACTGATTAAAGAAAGATTTCGTATTGATGTAATTCTAATTAATCGACAACATAAAGGGAATTTTGACTATAAAAATGGCAGCGTTCATACAGATTTTATATTCACTACTGCCTGGATACTGATTAGATAAAGATTTTGTATTGATGTAATTCTAATTAATCGACAACATAAAGGGAATTTTAACTATTACTTTATCCTTCGACCTGCTAATTATTCCCCCTTTATTCTACGTTCCCAAAAAACAAACTCGAGCAATTTACTTCCACTTGTTACATTCTTTCATCCGCCATTTATTTTTCATTGCTCGCCAATTAAGTGTTTAGTAAACATCGTCGACCGTAATGAGAGACAATGAGGCTTCCCGAAATCTTCTGTCTCTAATTATCATATCGTTAATCACTTTATTATGCATTGACTTGGGTCCCCGAGGCCCCTTTGCGGGTCGTTCATTAATTGGGGGCATGGGGAGAGGGTCCTTTGCTAAAAACGGAGGTAAATTTTATATGCTGAGTTAGGTAACGAGTGAGTCATTAACCGAAGAGTGAATTGCCCTCCGTAATATTTTTACTGAGACTTTTAGACGGGATATTTATGGCATAGTTTGTAAGTACCCATTACGCACGTGTTGATTCGTTCTTTATTGCAACCTGGGTCAATTTGCTTACTAATAATACTAATACCGCCCCATAAAATCGTCGGTATGTTAAACACAGCCAGGTCATAGAATGCTAATGGAAGTATACACTTTGATATATGTCCTTCATAAAAGAGGTTAAAGTTATGTTATATATTTAAATGATTTTACAATAAGGACTCAGGCAATTTGGGGGAACTGTAACTACCAAAATACATGAGACAGTGAGCTCACTGCACACGCTTCGCTGAGTTATTTTTGTTCATCTAAAAGACTCAAAATTATTCTAAAATTACACCAAAAAAGCACATTTTTGGGGACATCATAGAATTCTTACCCCATTCACCTGAGCATTTTCATTGGCTAATGCAGAATAAAAATAAAATAAGCAACAGTTCCACTGTTTACTGATCTCTTCAAACTGAATTATTGTCTTCTAGTCAATATGATAATAAGCTCAATGCTGATTCACTTGAATGAAATGGTATTATCATATCAGTGACTGATTACCTGTTTTCGGTTTTTCTTCGTATTTCTTCGTTAAATAATAATGAATGAATGTGATTTTAAAGAAAATGCAGTATCCAATTCTGAAACGGCAAAAGGTTCAACTGATAGCAGGAGGGATCGTGGAGAAGAGCAGTGTGGCCAGCGTTACAGGCGAAGCAAACCACGGATTGTGATGTAACAGTCATAGGAAAGTAGCTCAAGAAAAATATGTATATATATATATATATATATATATTATTTATCGCATTAATTATATAAGCAATAAGAACGGATTTGGAATAAGACGTAAGAAAGTTAATTTGAAAAAAGGCTGGCAATGTAATGACTTTGGTATTCAGTAAACAGTAGTCATATTTATTTGTCTATTTATTGTTTATCTGGTCTTGAATGTTTGCATATTGGGGCATGGAAATATGTGTATAAAAGCAGATTAATCACTAATCTGAAGGTGTACGTACAAACGAAGGTTTCCTTTAGACTGGTGGAACAGAAGGAGATTGTCTTTAGAATGGTGGAACAGGAGACTGTCTTTAGACTGGTGGAAGAGAAGAGACTGTCTTTAGACTGGTGGAACAGAAAGAGACTCTCTTTACACTGGTAGAACAGGAGACTGCCTATAAACTGGTGGAACAGAAGGAGATTCTCTTTAGATTGGTGGAACAGAAGGAGATTGTCTTTAAAATGGTGGAACAGGAGACTGTTTTTAGACTAGTGGAAGAGAAAGAGACAGTCTTTAGACTGGTGGAACAGAAGGAGATTGTCTTTAGACTGGTGGAACAGAAGGAGATTGTCTTTAGAATGGTGGAACAGAAGGAGATTGTCTCTAGACTGGTGGAGCAGAAGGAGATTGTCTTTACACTGGTGGAACAGGAGACTGTCTTTAGACTAGTGGAAGAGAAGGAGACAGTCTTTAGACTGGTGGAACAGGAGACTGTCTTTAGACTGGTGGAACAGTAGGAGATTCTCTTTAAACTGGTGGAATAGAAGATTGTCTTTAAAATGATGGAACAGGAGACTGTCTTTAGACCAGTGGAAGAGAAGGAGACAGTCTTTAGACTGGTGGAACAGAAGGAGATTCTCTTTAGACTGGTGAAACAGAAGGAGATTGTCTTTAGACTGTTGGAACAGAAGGAGATTGTCTTTAGAATGGTGGAACAGGAGACTGTCTTTAGACCAGTGGAAGAGAAGGAGACTGTCTTTAGACTGGTGGAACAGAAGGAGATTCTCTTTAGACTGGTGGAACAGAAGGAGATTGTCTTTAGAATGGTGGAACTGGACTGGGAAGAGAAGGAGACTGTCTTTAGACTGGTGGAACAGGAGACTGTCTTTAGACTAGTGGAAGAGACTGTCTTTAGACTGGTGGAACAGAAGGAGATTGTCTTTAGACTGTTGGAACAGAAGGAGATTGTCTTTAGAATGGTGGAACAGGAGACTGTCTTTAGACCAGTGGAAGAGAAGGAGACAGTCTTTAGACTGGTGGAACAGAAGGAGATTCTCTTTAGACTGGTGGAACAGAAGGAGATTGTCTTTAGAATGGTGGAACAGGAGACTGTCTTTCGACTTGACTGGTGGAACAGGACACTGTCTTTAGACTGGTGGAACAGAAGGAGATTCTCTTTACACTGGTAGAACAGGAGACTGTCTTTAGACTGGTGGAACAGAAGGAGATTCTCTTTACACTGGTAGAATAAGAGACTGTCATTAGACTGGTGGAACAGAAGGAGATTCTCTTTAGGCTGGTGGAACAGAAGGAGATTGTCTTTAGACTGGTGGAACAGAAGGAGATTCTCTTTAGACTGGTGGAACAGAAGGAGATTGCCTTTAGACTGGTGGAACAGAAGGAGATTCTCTTTAGACTGGTGGAACAGGAGATTCTCTTTAGACCGGTGGAACAGAAGGAGATTCTCTTTAGACTAGTGGAACAGAAGGAGATTCTCTTTAGACTGGTGGAACAGAAGGAGATTGTCTTTAGACTGGTGGAACAGGAGGGGACTGTCATGGAAGAGAAAAGGTCCAATTCACAATCAGACTATTTAGACAATAAATTAAAAAGATGGAGGCTTCTGATGCTACCTCCTTCGTAGTTAAAGGCGGGGTTCTTGGAAGAATTGTCGAGATTTGGGTAACCTAAAAATTACTTGAATGCCCGTGAATAATTCCTCTCCGACATTTTTAAGCAATTGAATCACGCACCTAACCATTCCGAGATACTTCTCAAATCTCTCCGAGCCACTGGTTTTGCACCAGTGACGGGTTCGCCAATACTTCTTGCGATACACGAGACGGTTTCGCGTCTCCGTTTGATATCGACTGAACGGAACTCTTACTTTTTTTTTTTCTTTAGAAAGCAAGTCCGTACTGGGATAAAATAAATGCATTCCTTTAAAGTCTTCATTTAGGCGCTACAAATACGAATGCCTCTTAGTATTAAATTCCTTGTGTTAATGTTTATATTATAATTTAAATGAAGAACCCTAACTGGGATGGGTTGGTTTAACATCCTTTTTGATATCGTCTATAAAAAGCTCTGCAAAAACGTCCACTGTGATAAAAAAAGGCTTGACTACGTTCATTCACATACATATACAGAGTATATACATATACATATAAATATATATATTATATATATTCGTATATATATATGTATGTATATATGTATGTATATATATATATATATATATATATATATATATATATATATATATATATATATATATATATATATATATATATATATACATATATATATATATATATATATATATATATATATATATATATATATATATATATATATATATATATATATATATATATATATATATATATATATATATATATATGTATATATATATATATATATATATATATATATATATATATATACATATATATATATATATATATATATATATATATACTGTATATATATATATATATATATATATATATATATATATATATATATATATATACAGATCGACAGATATCACATTTATGTCTGCGCACGTATTGATTCTTTAACGAAACTCTACGAATGAAGTCCAGAATTTGATGTGACAGAAGGAAATTCCCAAAGAAAAGGCTCCTCACTAACAAGCAAATCAGAGAAGAGACTTAAATCTGAATGCTGCTTCATTTTTGTAATCAATAAATCCTTTAACAATCCATTCTGGCGCGTTCCTCCATTCGTACTACAATTCCTTTCCTTAATTAAACCAAAAATCGAAATCAAACTCCATTACCAACACCTTCCCCCACCCCACATCCTAACCCCTAACTACCCTTGACCTATAAAAAATCTAGAAATCAAACAACCACTCCCAAAATCTCTCCCCTGCATAACTATTATCAACCGGTATAATCTGATCTACCTGTTGTCTAAATCAAACTCCACTATCAACACCTTCCCAACCCCACACCCTAACCCCCACCTACCCTCGACCTATAAAAAAATCTCAAAATCAAACAACCACTCCCAAAATCTCTCCCACCCACAACTATTATCAACCGGTATAATCTGATCTACCTGTTGTCTAAATCAAACTCCACAACCAACACCCTCCCCACCCCCACACTCTAACCCCCTACCTACCCTTAACCAACAGAAAAAACTCAATCAAACAACCACTCCCAAAATCTCTCCCACCCACTACTATTATCAACCGGTATAATCTGATCTACCTGTTGTCTAAATCAAACTCCACAACCAACACCCTCCCCCCACCCCCAAAACCTTAACCCTCTACCCTCAATCTATAAAAAAACTCAATCAAACAACCCTCCCATTAACACCCCACAAACAACTATCATCAACGGGTACCTGATCTCTCCTACTCAGCTGGAGTTCCCTAGTGGCTTCTGGGCAGAGCTGCCGTCGACGCGTTATACAAAGCCTTCTCTTAGACACATAATGTACCTCGGAGTCACCTACTTGATAATTAATGTGCCTCATCTAAACTTGTGTTGGGAGTGTTTAGCCGTGAAATGGCTCCATGCCTAATGGATGTAAGGGGGCGACTGTAGGAGGTGACTATAGGTCTATAGGTCTGTAGGACTATAGGACTCTGGGGCGTTTCTACTCAAAGGATTCGGCGTTGACAGAACATCAAAATGAAATGGTTTGACTCTGGGAAGGGAATAGCTTTTTTGGAAGTTCTTAGAGAGAGAGAGAGAGAGAGAGAGAGAGAGAGAGAGAGAGAGAGAGAGAGAGAGACTGGAAACCCACCCAAAAATACACTTTTTATTTTATCATAAAACATCTTTGATAAGAAATAACCGGTATTTCTTCAACTGCCGAGAGTAATACAAATTACCAAACTGTCGATTACCATAATTATTCAACTCCTTATACGTTCGCTATAAGTAAACAGATTTATACAATTTTTACTGGAAGGTCAACTGATACATTAACTGTAAATTATATATATATATATATATATATATATATATATATATATATATATATATATATATATATATATGTGTGTGTGTGTGTGTGTGTGCATATTTATTTATATATAGATAAATAAATATACACACACACACACACACATATATATATATATATATATATATATATATATATATATATATATATATATATATATATATATATATATAATATACAGGGCAAACACGGACAGTATAAGCTCACGACAAACCAAGTACACAACAAATCACTGTGGTAACACAACATCAACACAAACTCCATCGACATCAAAAATACAGCAAAAAAAATTGATAAAAATATCTAAAAAAAAAAAAATGACGACATTAATCCACACAACGTAAATGTCATAAAAAGTCAGAAACCATTTCGATACAACCTGTGGCAAATACTTATCAAAACCTAATTTCATTTTATGAAGACCAACTTCTTCATTCAAGTGAGAAATACTACTACTGTTACTGAGAGAATCTTCCTTGCTATATACCTTGGAAAAAGGATAATTACCGTCCTAACCCTGGTAGTTAGAAAAAACCAGTTCTTGCGTCCTGACACAGATATTCCGTAAAAATCTTGACAAAAATGTCCAAAATGGTGCAGTGAAACATGTCTACTCACTGCAGTTGATTAATTTAGCAATGGCAATGAAAGATTTTTAAGAAAACTGGAAAAAGGATAATCACCATCCACACCCTGGTAGTTAGGAAAATCATTTCTAGCGTCCCGGCACATATATCCCGCTACACAAACCTTCACGAAAATGGTGCACTGAATCAAGTCTAATTCATAGTTGATAAATTTAGCTATGGCAACGCAAGATTTGTAAAGAAAATCAGTCAGTCTAGTAGAACTACAAAAAACAATTTCTTACCTAATTTGCATTTTGCTGATGACCTGATCTCATAATTTCTTGGTTATCCATAAAAGAAGAGAAGAATATGTCCCAGGCTGGCAAAGGAACTCGGATCTGAGAATAAATGGAAATATGTTTTATAAATATTTTGAATGTCAGCATACAATCTACAAGAATCATTTATTCTAACAACACCGCTTTCACCTGAAGGCACCAGATCCTTTCTATATTATTATGTAAACATAAGTCATTCGACGAAGTGAAGGCCTGCATACAACTTTCACCACTTTCACCTGAAAGCATCAGATCCTTTCCCTATTATCATGTGAATATTAATCATTCGACGAAGTGAAGGCCTGCATACAACTTTCGCCACTTTCGCCCGAAAGCATCAGATCCTTTCCCCTATCACCATGTAAATATAAATCATTATGGCGTCGACAGGTACAAATAGTTAGTAATTGCTTCCGAGAGTTAATTATGTTATCTGAAATCGCGTCCGACGATGTTGAAAATGAATGTGTTATGTGAATCTATTATATTTCAATTAATGTGTCTAAGAGGGTAAATTATATACCTGAAACATTGATGTTTACGATAAAAATTAGGACTTGTATCTTAGTTGAAGTGAATCGCACCATACGACACAGGGTTTTAATTATTATTATTATTATTATTATTATTATTATTATTATTATTATTATTATTTAAAAATTACTATTGTACCATGAGTCTTCAAATGGAGAAACAAATCCGTAATTATGTATGGGTACAAATATGTTTATTTGTTAATATATCTGTACCCATACATAACTGTGGATTTGTTTCTTATTTATTATTATTATTATTATTATTATTATTATTATTATTATTATTATTATTATTATTATTATTATTATTATTATTATTAGTCAAGTTGCAACTTTCGTTAGAAAAGCAGAATGATGCAAGCCCAAGATCTCAAATAGTGTAAGTAAACCTTTGACGAAAAAGTAGAGACTATCTATCCGAAAGAAATAACAACGCAAAACAAACAAGATAAATAACAATGAAAAAACAAATAAAACCAAACAAATAAACTGCGAAATGAGGCTCTCGTGAGCCTATTTTTCTACGGATTCTACAGATTAAATCCCGCAGGAAAAAAAAAAAAAAGGCGTATTGATTTAGACAACAGAGGCCGGTTGAGAATTCGAGACTGCTACAAGATTACAAATACATTATGTCGAAGAGCAAATAGAACATCGCTGTGTCTTTGAAATAATCGGACAAATAAAAAAAAACATTTGTAACAGAATAAATGCAACAGAGTGATGCGTCTGAAACACATCCAGTGTATTAAAATTCTTTTGTAAAGAAACAAATAAAATATTAGGAGATTTTCGTAATTCACACACACATACTGTATATACTCGTATATACAGTGTGTGT
>NC_089741.1:29427124-29467186 GCF_040412425.1 Macrobrachium rosenbergii
AAATCAATCTATGACCCACATGAGAGTACGCGTCGCTTTTCAAAAAGATATACTGTTAAATTGACAGTTTAAAAAATCTCTCTTTCTCTCTATGAACCAAGTGAGATTAAGCGTCGTTTTTCAGAGATATATTGTTAAACTGATACTGAACTCTCTCTCTCTGTCTCTCTCTCTCTCTCTCTCTCTCTCTCTCTCTCTCTCTCTCTCTCTCTCTCTATGGTTATAGAATGAATGAAAAGGACTGAAATCCATCTATGAACCAAATGAGATTACGCGCCGTTTTTCATAGACATATTGTTAAATTTACACTATAAAAAAATGACCAAACGCAACAGCCATCAAAAAGGTATTTGAAATCGAGGAATACTTCAGCTTTTAAGGCAACACAGTATTTCTGCTTAAGTTCCCTTCTTACTGCCCGCACATGAGCATGAGCCCGTGCTGGCATAAGGCCACCTTACTCTAAAACAACAAGTTCCCTTAGAAATACGTGAGATGGTGTCACAACAACGACGAATTATTATTATTATTATTATTATTATTATTATTATTATTATTATTATTATTATTATTATTATTATTATTATTCAGAAGACGAACCCTATTCATGAGGTACTCGAGAGTCGTGCAAGAACTGTACTTCCTGTTGTCACGTTTTTCCATAAAAAAAAAGTAACAGTACACAAATCAAGTCAACAAGCCCACGGGGGCCACTGACTTGAAATTCAAGCTTATAAAGAAAAGGCGTTCATTCGCAAGAAGCAATAGAAGGTAACAGAAAATACAGAAAGAAGAGATCAGTTATCAGAAAAGAACAAAATAAATATACACATTAACAAATAAATAAGGAAAATTCTCTTAAACTTAATATAAAGTGAGACAACACATTGAAGGCCTTCAATTCCTATTCAAAGAACCCGACTCGGCAAAGATGGAAATATTTGCAGAGTCCATCCCTAAGCCATAAATTCAAGTAGTTTACGGGTTGCTTTAGGAGCAAGAGCCCGTGCCAGCACACGGCTAGCATAATGAAAAAAAATAAAAATCTGAAAACATATGGACTGACAACAGGTATCCAAATATAAATCAAGAATCTTGTTTGGTTGATAATCCCGGTTAGTGAACCGTTGCCTAGGCAACAGTCTCTCTCTCTCTCTCTCTCTCTCTCTCTCTCTCTCTCTCTCTCTATTTTAGTACTTGGTATTTTATTCAAGGTACCCTTGAACTCAGCTCGACTGACAAAAATATTGAAAGAAATTCAACGGTGGATTATGTTGTATCAGTATGTACTTATCATCATTCGCTCTTCTTAAGACAGAGATATGATGCAGAGAGACAGGTCGGCGTATCAGAGCTTTCGCTACAACTTGAAAGAACATCGCCTAATAATAATCGTAGCGATGTGGTAGCTCCAATTCCGGAAGAGAACAGTCTAACACAGAAGAGGACAAAATCACGAACCGTTTGAGAAATAAAACCGACAACGTTTGCAAGGAGTTACTACAATAGCCGCCCTAACAATACGTTACAGAAAACAGTCGACTCCATCTGCGGCCAATGCCGTCCGTTGTCTCCTGTCCCACACGAACAGACAGATCCGGAAACAGGAGACGCTAGAACATGACAAGACCAACGTCGGTTTCGCGGGCGACAATGCCGCGGTTCTCAGTCCGGGGAAAATGATATTCAGTTATGCTTCTATAATTATTATTATTATTATTATTATTATTATTATTATTATTATTATTATTAAAAATGAAATTGCTGCATCAGCTGCATTTAATCTGTATAGAGTGTGTCGAGAAAAAGCAGTAATTAGAAAAATAGAGAAGACTATACAAATTAAATGCAGCAATTTCATTTAATATCACCCTTAAAAGAGGGGTTTCTCCCGATATATTATTATTATTATTATTATTATTATTATTATTATTATTATTATTATTATTATTATTATTATTATTATTATTATTCAGAAGATATTACCTATTCACACGGAACAGGCCCACGGGGACCACTGACTTGAAATTCAAACTTCCAAAGAATATTATGGTGTTCATTCGACAGAAGTAACAGAAGGTAATGGGAAATGCAGAAAGCAGAGATCTCACGTCTTAGAAAAGTAAAAATGATTTAACAAATTAATAGACAGATAAGAATGTATTCAAATGCAAGGAGAATCGACAGAACGAAGGACGCAGAGTCGGTGCGACAAACACTACAGTAATTCTCACTATTTATGCGAGTGTATGAGGAATATTACTCAAAACTGAACTCGTCGTTATCATTAACATTATCATTACTATTATTATTCATACTGAATGGGAAGAAGGGTATAGACAGGAAGGGTAGAACTGGAAATATATAATTCTAAAAACACAATATTGCGATCTGCATTATGCAAACAGTATCGAGACTGAAACTTTGAATTCAATGCATACAATTTGAAATCACAATATACGTCGATTCGAATGACATGGTCAATAACAAATGAGAATTAGCATAGGTAAACATATGTCGTTATAATCATATAACAAGAAATGAGTAGATACATAAGTCAGTAAAGGAATAGATACCTGCAGTATTTCTATAAATATGGAAGCTTGGGAGCTCGAATCCAGTTGTATTTGAGGTATGACCTTAAAACAAGCTGAAATAACGTGTTAATATTGAATACAAATTGAAATATATATACAGGATATATACATATATGTTATGCGCACACATACATACATACATACATATATATATATATATATATATATATATATATATATATATATATATATATATATATATATATATATATATATATATATACACATATATATTGTATGACTGTGAAATATTTTCTGTTAAAGCAGAATTCCATCAAATACGAAAACCTCTTTTCTGTAACCCTTCCTCATTCACTATTTCCTGATGAGAGAGACAGTTGGTCTTTGAAATACAGCCTTTATTAGTATTATATATATATATATATATATATATAGTATATATATATATATATATATATATATATATATATATATATATATATATATATATATATATATATAAAATACAAAAAGTAAAGCAAATACCCTGATCCCATAAAGTAGAAACGAAATATTTAACCTGAAACATACGTAGAGTCATAAAGCAAACAGAAGCTAAACACACACACAAAAAAAAAGGGATCCATTCAGAGTCAGCAAACACACAAACACGAGTTCAGATACACGAGAACTCATCTTCCGGATGCTTGTTTACATCTAGTTTGCTTTTTTCTTTGCCTGAAGCAGGCAGGCAGGCAGGCAGGCAGGCAGGAAGGAAGGCATTGCAGTAATGATCTGTAAACTTTTGAGAGAGAGAGAGAGAGAGAGAGAGAGAGAGAGAGAGAGAGAGAGAGAGAGAGAGAGAGAGAGAGAGAGAGAGAGTGACTTAACGGAAGGTAGCAATTTATGAGTAATGAAACTGCTCTCTTCCTCCGTCTTGTTGACAGTAGTAGAGATATATATAAAAAATAAATTAAAAAACAGAAAGCAGGACTCATTGTAAGTCCCAACGACAAGTTTATAATGTCATAGAGCAGATATCACTGCTTATGACATTATATTTGTAATTTACCTTCGAAAGTCTGACACTACACCTCATCATCTGACTAATTTTGCATCAAGAGAGATTCAGATCGTGAAATTACATTATCCTCTCTCTCTCTCTCTCTCTCTCTCTCTCTCTCTGTGTAATTACTTTTAATTACACCAACATTTTTGCGCATTGTATTTTTCGCAGAGATAAATGTTCCCCATTGCAGCTTTTGCTATTGTTCGACCGATTCAAAGCGGATAATTCAAGCTGATATATTCCAGTGAAACTTCGCCTCCTTAGTTTGGATTTTTCTTAAGAGTAAAAACAGTCGCTCCTTAATTCCAACATTCCCGCCTCTACTTTCCCCTGCAACTTTGGCTCTTCCGGGAATTTGCTCCTAAATTTTTATTCCTGTTCCTATTGGAATTGTGGTGAGAAAAAGGCGTCCTTATTAATATGCATTAAACTTGAGCTCCCCTGTGGTAACTACTTCCCGAAGGGCGTACCAAGTCAATTTCCATTGTCCCATTCTCCCCATGATCTCTCTCTCTCTCTCTTCTCTTTCTCTTTTCTCTCTTCTCTCTCTCTCTCTCTCTCTTCTCTCTCTTCATTGTCGTTTTCCTATGCTCTCTCTCTCTCTCTCTCTCTCATTGTCTCAGTCACCCATTTCTCTCTCTCTCTCTCTCTTCACTGTCTCATCTCATTGTCGTTTTCCTATGCTTCTCTCTCTCTCTCTCTCTCTCTCTCTCTCTCTTCATTGTCAGTCTTCTCTCTCTCTCTCTTCACTGTCTCATTCACCATTTCTCTCTTTCTCTCTCTCTCTCTGTCTTTTATTTATCATTGTCTCATTTCTCTCTCTCTCTGTCTTTACTTATTCAACATTTCTCTCTCTCTCTCATTATTCATTCTCTCTCTCTCTCTCTCTCTCTCTCTCTCTCTCTTTTATTGTCTGTCACTCTTTCTCTCTATCTCTCTTCGTTGCTGCATTGACCATCATATCATATCTCTCTCTCTCTCTCTCTCTCTCTCTCTCTCTCTCTCTCTCTCTCTCTCTCTCTTGTCTGCCTTATTGTCTGTCACCGTTTCTCTCCATCTCTCTTTCGTTGTTGCACTGACCATCATACCTCTCTCTCTCTCTCTCTCTCTCTCTCTCTCTCTCTCTCTCTCTCTCTCTCTCTCACAAACCACTTTGAAACCCTGCGGTTTGGAGACTTGACGCTTTATCATTCGATGTAAACCAGAAACGATGTTAAAGTAAAACAAGAAACGAAACGAGACCATGGTGAGTGATTGCATTACTTCCACATACAATAACCAATAAGCTGTAAGTCTCGTGGAGTTAAAACGACCGACGAAAACGGAGCAATACTGGAACAAACTTTTAATATCGACTGTACTCTCTACTGAACTAAGCAGTGGATTCTGTACGTGGCTGACAGTCGACAGTATTGGGTTCTAGTCAAGACTGAAGGGGATGTAAGGCTAACAACTGCATCCTAAGATGTTCATGGTAATCAGGTTAATATCTGAACGGCCCGTAAGTAAAATCGTATACGTGAAATAAAAATTATATACAAAAATCGTATCGTAGTCTTCATGGAAGATGGACCACTCTGATTAACAAAATATACCTGAGGACAAACTCTCAGTAAGATAAGGGGCAGAGGTCTCTGGGAATTTCAAACGCACCAGAGATGCAGATCAAAGCATTAACTGGAATGAGGTTCAAAGATTTTTCTTTAAGACAGTCAGCCCGTAAAAACAAAAAATTAAAAATAAAACTGAATGATCATCATTCATTCCAGCGACGTGCACCTGACATATTGGAACTTGAAAACGGGATTATGTTGATGGAAGTATCTTTAAAACTATAACTGTACAACACGCACAGTAATTCACTAACTCTATACGTACAAACAAGTAATGCTGTACCAGTAGATGTTGTTGACTTACTGCCTATAATGACCTAAAAACTTTTATTTCCCTATCTGTATCTAAAGCAAACAGAAAAGTGCGCCGAAGTTTCTTCGGCGCACGCAATCGAGTCTTCTGTAATAGCCGCTACAGCATATTCAAGGCCACCGAAAATAAATCTGTCTTCGATGGTCTCGATATAATGCTGTACGAGCCACAGCCCATGAAATTTAACCACGGCCAGGTGGTGGCCTATCCTGTTGTTTTTCCCGTTAAGGTTAGCTTCTACTGATGTTTTCCCTTGGTAAAGTTTGCCCTTACTGATGTTTTTCCTGTGTTAAGGTTTACTTATACTGTTGTTTTTCCCATATTAAGGTTAGCTTCTACTGATGTTTTTCCCCTGGTAAGATTTGCCTTTATTGATGTTGTTCTGTGTTAAGGTTTACTTTTAATGTTGTTTTTCCCATGTTAAGGTTAGCTTCTAATTATGTTTTTTCCTGCTAAAAGTTTGCCTTTACTGATGTTTTTCCTGTGTCTTTAAGGTTTACTTTGACTTGTTTTTCCCATGTTAAGGTTAGCTTCTAATGATGTTTTTCCTCACTAAAGTTTGCCTTTATTGATGTTTTTCCTGTGTTAAGGTTTACTTTTACTGTTGTTTCTCCCATGCTAGGGTTAGCTCCTACTGATGTTTTTCCTTGGTAAAGTTTGCCATTACTGATGTTTTTCCTGTGTTAACATTTACCTTTACTGATGTTTTTCCCGTGTTAAGGTTTACTTTTATTGATGTTTTTCCTGTGTTAAAGTGTGCTTACTATTGTTTTTCCCTCTGGTAAGATTCGGCTTCACTGACGTTTTTTCAGTGAAAGGGTAATTGTGCAGAACCTTATTCCAGTAATGATTCAAGATCCCAGTGTCACTGCGTCCAGACTCTCCTAAATGCCCAAATTCCATGAACATCTCTCATGAGAACACTTTCTTCTCGAAACCAAAAGCTAAATTTTTATTATACATAAACCTCGCGCAGCCTCTCGTCTTGAATGCAACCACCATATGCAATTCAATGTAATCCCGTTTCCCAAATGTAATCTCCATGTACAATATTCAATGTAATCGTCATATGCAATTCAATGTAACTCAGTTTCCCGGATGTAACCACCGTATGCAATATTCAGAAAATCGCCATATGCAGTATTCAATCTAAAATCCGTTTCCAAGATGCAATCCCCATATGCAATATTCAATGTAATCCTGTTTCCCAAATGTAATTGCCATATGCAATTCAATGTAACCCTGTTACCCAGATGCAATCGCCATATGTAATTCAATATAATCCCGTTTCCCAAATGTAATAGCCATGTGTAATTCAGTTTAATCTCATTTCCCAGATGTAATCACCATATTCAATTCAATGTAAAACCGTTCCCCAAATATAATAGCCATCTGCAATACAATGTCATTCCGTTTCCAAATGTAGTAGCCATTTGCAAATCAATGCACCCATTTCAAATGTAATACCCATAAGCAATTCAATGTAATTCGTTTAACAAATGTAATCACCATAAGCAATCCTATGTAAATCTGTTTCAAAATGTAATCTTCAGATGCAATTCAATGCAATCCCGTTTTCCAAATGCAATCGCCGTATGCAATACTCAATGTAATCCCGTTTTCCAAATGTAATCGCTGTATGCAATATTCAATTTAATTCCGCTTCCCAATTATAATAAAAAAGCGCCTACCGGAGCTCCGTCCAAAAGGCTCCACACCCTTTATATTTCTGAGAGCCTGAGCCTCCTGCTCCTGCTCCTCCTCCTCCCACTCCTCTTCCTCCTCCTCCCCCTCCTCTTACTCCTCCTCCCTTCCTCTTCCTACTCCTCTTCATCCTCCTCCTCCTACTCCTCTTCCTCCTCCTCCTTTCCTTCCTCTTCCTCCCCTCCTCCTCTCTCCTCCTCCTCCTCCTCCTCCTCCTCCTCCCCCTCCCTCCTCCTCCTCCCCTCCTCCTCTTCCTTCCCCTCCTCCTTCCCCTCCTCCTCCTCCGCCTCCCCTTCCTCTCTCCTCCTCCTCTCCTCTACTCCTCCTTCTCCCCCTATTCCTCCTCTTCCTCCCTTTGCTTCTGCTACTCCTTTTCTTCCTCTTCCTCCTCTCCTCCTCCTCCTCTTCCTCTTCCTCCTCCTTCCTCCTACTCCCTCTTCCTCCCCTCCTCCTCTCCTCCCCTCCCTCTCCTCCTCTTCTCCTCCCCTCTTCCTCTTCCTCACCCTCCTCCTCCTCATCCTTCCCCCACACTCCCTTTATGAGAAGATTGGACGCGGAGGGAAGGAGGCTCAGAGCCCTCGCAGGAACAGTTAACGCAATTCGAGATTTTTCTCCCCAAAAGTGGAAGTAGGCCAGGTAAATGTTGGGATGCGGTCGTTTTTGTCAAGGGAGCTCATGGCTGCTCAGCTTTTTTCTTTTCTTCTTCTCGCTGGCGGGATACAAAAATAAAACAAAAACGGAAAAGGAAGGAAGGACTGAATAGACAAGAAAAACGAAAATAAAAAAATAGAATCTAATGTTTTTTTTTTTTGCTTTTTCATTTTTTTTAGGCTATTATATATGACTTCTCCTAATATCTCTTTGTAAGGTTTGTTGTTGTATACCTATGAAAATAACTTAATTACTCATTAATTCTTAGAAGATCATGTATCTTAATACGCATATTTCACATTGCTTGCGAGGAGAATATGTTTTGAATATTTAATTTTCTGAATAGACTAATTATCATGAAAGCATAAACAAATAAAAATGCAAAAAAAAAAAAATTCCGTTTTGCATCTGTTCCGTCAGACCCCATCCCCCTCCCCTCTCCAACACACACACTCACGCACTTAGCTATCCAACTTCTCTAACGCTTACTAGGTCCCCACCCCTTTTCACTTCTCACTTAGCCTAAGTGCCAAGCCTATGAGAAACACTAATAATAATAATAATAATAATAATAATAATAATAAACTCATTTAGACTAAGTGACAAGCCCATGACATTCAAGAATAATAATAATAATAATAATAATAATAATAATAATAATAATAATAATAATAATAATAATAATGGCACGTTACCTTCCATACAGCTTAGTGCGACAATGCGAAAATCTGCCATGGCACCTGTCAATCAGATGACTACTTCCGGTCAGCGTTTACCTGGAAAGGGGACGTTGCTTTAATAATTACCTGTTAATCACCTTTCGGCTAATTGGCCCTTTCTTAATCTCAAGATGTTTAACAAGCAAAGCCATTTTAAGTCTTTAATGCCCAAATTCTCTCACATTGACAAAAGGCCTGTTCTGAATGGATATTCAAAAATAATAAAAATAATATATCTTTAAACCAAAAATAAACTCTACCTTTTTGCTATATTATAATCATACTCTTGGATAATAATAATAATAATAATAATAATAATAATAATAATAATAATAATAATAATAATAATAATAATAATAATAATAATAATGTGCATATAAATCAAAAGTTGATAATCATAATAATACATTTTTTAAATCAAATATAAACTCCACCTCCTTATTATATGATAATTATACTTTTGAATAATAATAATAATAATAATAATAATAATAATAATAATAATAATAAATAATAATAACTAATAAGTAAACAATAATAATAATAATACTAAATGATACTTAAATTCAGTACTAAATGATTTTTACAATAATAATAATAACAATAATAATAATAATAATAATAATAATAATAATAATAATAATAATAATAATAATAATAATGATGATGTACAGTTACATCAAAGTTCAGTTTGATCTATATTGCTCATATTAAACATCCTTATAGAGTCTCTTAATAATAAACATTCTACGTTCCAACACATGAAATATTTTATGCATTTAGGCAGAGCATCGGATGGTCAATGTAATAATTGATCAAATTCAAGGGGTATTACATAACTAGAATGAGTGTGATTTACATTTCTGTTTGTCTGTCTACCTATGTCTTTACACACACACATATATATATATACATACATACATACATATACACATATATATATATATATATATATATATATATATATATATATATAAAATAATTACCCATTTTTATATAAATATATGTATATATATATATATATAATATATATATACATTATATATAGTACATACATGCAAATATATATACCTATATACAGTATATACATACAAATATATATATACCCCTATATAAAATATATATATATATATATATATATATACTGTATATATATATATACAATATATACATACATACATACAAATATATATATATATATATCCCTATACAATATATAAAAGCGAACAGTATCAAAAGCACTGCCCAATGCAAATCTAATCGCAGTACAATTGCTGTCATTTATCTCATTACGATGCAATGGGTCTTTTACCCGACCACCCAAATGACTCGCTTGGAGAGAGAGAGAGAGAGAGAGGCGAGTCTTCCTCTCAAGTATCTCGTGAAGAGTTAATGGAATTAAAGTAATAACGACGGCGCTTCCGTAAGGTCGAAAATCCTCCATTATTAACAGGCGCTTGAATCCTAAGCCAACGGAGGTGTTGTGGAATGAGTCTCTATTAATCTTGGGAAATGAATGAAATCCTGTTGAGATTACTTATCATTTATCAAGTCAATTGGATTATTATTATGATGCTCCTCCTCTCTCTCTCTCTCTCTCTCTCTCTCTCTGGGAGAGAGAGAGAGAGAGAGAGAGAGAGAGAGAGAGAGAGAGAGTCCAAAGTGATTTCCAAAGTGATTTGTTCCAGTTTGGTAATAAACTCGCTTGCATGGTAGTGGACCGTTTGAAGATCAGTGGACAGGGAATTATTGGCTGTTAAATTTCAACTTGCTGCATATACATAAAGAGTTCTTTTTGTCTCTCCGTCGATTATATATATATATATATATATATATATATATATATATATATATGTATGTATGTATATGTATGTATATATATATATATATATATATATATATATATATATATATATATATATATATATATATATATATATATATATATATATATATATATATATATATATATATATATATATATATATATATATAGGCTTGACAACTTCATCCCAGGAGCCGTGAAGGATGAGGCTTGTATGCACACTATAGACACGCAAACACATTATATTTTGGAAATATAATAATTAATTACGAAGACGTTAATGATGAAGAGGTCATCACCAGAATGACGATATATTCTGAGCGACGAAAGCAACAAAAAGGAGTAAGCGGCGGCGGCAAGGTCATAAGTCAAGAAACACAAAGTCGGGAGACGAATTCCAAAACCTGGCATAGGGAAGGAATGCCGCAACCAACGAATCAGTCTCCATACAGGCCAATGTTATCAAATAATGGAATAAATAAATCGGTCCCGAAGGTTATGGAAAAATCGAAACATTCTGTAAAACGAGAACTGACCTTTCGCCTATGAATGCATTTCATTAACTTTAGCTCAAAAAGCATTGCGCAACGGCCATTTTCTTTTTCTTCGTTTTTTTAATAACGAGGAAACGTTACCTAACACTGAAAAGGTACAAAGGAAGACTGATGACTAAGGAAGGGATGGAAAGATATACATTTATTTTAAAGCTGCGCTTGCACGAGCTACCTGGAGTACGTTAACGGCTTCCTCTACCGTGCGTTGCTGTGACTATATCTTTCTATAAATACCATTCAACTTACACCTGTATGCATAAATTGACTATTTACGATTTTACAGGATTGGTGGCAAGGCAAGATGCGCTGTTGGTTTCCTTGGAAGGCAGAGTAAACAAGTTATTTTTTTGAGTGGATCTTTCAAGAGTCGCTGAAATCCGGCAGTTTAGAGGGCAAGGCTAATTTCAGTTGATCAAATTTATTTCTGTCATTGAATATAGAATTTAGCCAAAGGCCAAGCTGCTGGGACGTATGAGGTCATTCAGCGCTGAAAGGGAAATTGACAGAAAGGTTTGGAAGGTGAAACAGGAGGAAAACCTCGCAGTTGCACTGTGAAACAACTGTTAGGAGAGGGTGGAAAGTCAGATGGAAGAAAGAGAATATGAACGGAGGTACTGTACAGTTAAAGGAATGCAAGAGGGTGCAGTTAGGGGCCAAAGGAACGCTGCAAAGAACCTAACGTAATGCCTACAGTGCACCACGGAGTTGCACTGACGGCGCTACCCACCTACGGGACAATGTTGTAGCTGAAATTGGGTCTTTACTGTGTGTGAATCGAATTGAATTGAATACAGAATTTAGGTCAAAGGCCAAGCACTGGGATCTATGAGGTCATTCAACGCTGAAACGGAAATTGACAGTGAAAAGGTTTAAAAATGTGTAACAGGAGGAAAACCTCGCAGTTGCACTATGAATAAACTGTTAGGAGAGGGTGGAAGGTAAATGGAAGAATGAGAATATGAAAGGAAGTACAGAAAAGGAACGAAAGGGTTGCAGCTAGGAGCTGAAGGCACGCTGCAAAGAACCCTAGGTAATGCCTCACAGTGCACCGCATGAGATGCAGTGACGGCACTACCTCTACGGAGCATTGTGTGTGTGTGTGTGAGAGAGAGAGAGAGAGAGAGAGAGAGAGAGAGAGAGAGAGAGAGAGAGAGATTCCAACAGAGAGATCATAGCAGCTCCTCTGTTATTGCTCATATGTAATTTACTGGTTTTCTTAGCATTTGCTGCAACAGACGAAAATACCAGAGACGATAAGGAAATACGTGCTGCACGAACCTGAAAATACGTGATAAATGTTGCTGCACGAATCCAGAGACGGAATACGTGCTGCACGAACCCACAGACGGAAATGCATGCGCGCACGGAACCCACAGACGGAAATGCATGCTGCACGAATCCACAGACGGAAACAATCCACAAGGCTAACGAACCTAGACGCGGAAAAAAGTACTGCACGAACCTACGGATGTGAAATACGTGCTGCTGAAACACACAGACGGAATACGTGCTGCACGAACCAACAGACGGAAATACGTGCCTCACAAACCCACAGATGGAAATACGCGCTGCACAACCAACAGACGGAAATACGCTAACACTAACTCACAGAACGGAAATGCGTGCTGCATGAACCAAGAGACGGAAAAAACGTACTGCACGAACTTAGATACGAAATACGTGCTACGTGCTATATACATTTTAAGAACTTCAGGACATTCAACTTTTGCCGTAAAACCATCGGAGGCCCTGCGACGGTTTCCGAAGACTTTAACAAGGTCGTCTACTACTCCAGCGCTATACTGAGAAAAAGGTGGAAGCCTTTTAATATTACAAAAAATAATGCCGTACCTCTCTCTTCTAAAAGGAGATCCTGTCATCGAAAGGAAAGGCCATCTCTGTATAAGTTATTTCTAGTATATACGTACTTCTAGTACGCATGGTGCAGATGGGGATTTCTAGGGTGGTAAGGTCATTACTCAGCTCCAGGATAACCTCTCGAGATAACCTCCTTCTTCTACGCTACTAGAAGCTCCTCGTATAAGCGACCTTAAACAAACTTTTTTTCAGTTCTTGGGACGCAGATGGAACTAGCCTATTTGAAATGGTCCCACTGTGCCAAAACGCATACAAGCCGTATGAATGGAATTTAAAATTCAGGCCAAAAGGTCAACCTCTGGGATCTTTGAGGTCATTCAGGGAAATCGAGTGTAAAATGTTTTAAAAGTTTAAAATGTGGATAATTTCGCAGCTGCACCGAAGTGAAATAATTGTTAGGAGACGCGAAGTAAGATGGAAGAAAGAGAATATGAATGGATGTGCGTAAAGGAATGAAAGGGATTGCAGCAATGGGCCGGAGGACGTGGCAAAGAACCCCAAGTAAAGCCTACAGCGCACCGCGTGGGAGGTGCACTGACAGCACTACCTACCCCGTACAACGCGCATGCGCTTCGGTCAACTCTACCATTTCACTCTCGCACGCTCTCGACCAATCACATAACTGATACATAGATTTGTAAAATGCACATGAAAATAAAATATTTGTCAACCCGAATGATACGATAAAATTATATTTGTTTTTGGCAAAGTTAACTTTGATTAAATTCTGACTGTAGTACTATTAAAATGTAAAATATTGTATTTTTCTAATAAAAGATAAAAAAATACTGAAGCATCAATTTTTTCCGAGATCTTTATTAAGTTTGGAAGAATCAGTAAAAACACACTGTACCGGAAATATTACCACGGTAAATTGAATCAAGCGAACAGCGAGAAATACCTGACCAGTAATTTACCTTGTTCTCATCAGTAACAACCTTGTTCTATTCTTTCAACAAGCTGGGGAATTGTTAAACGATTACAGACATTGGTGAAATAAATGTAATCATTTGGCAGAGTTTGTGTCTGAGTGAGTGAGTTTGTGCAGGAGTGCCGTGGTACGTGTGTTTTGAAATGCACGAAGATTTGGGGTGTTAGCGTCTGAATATTAGTCTACGAGTATTAGTGTAAGCAAATGTTATTTGGGATATAGCTGGTATATGAACGTGTGTTTTAGTTCCTGTCATGTAGGTGGGTTTTTGTTGTGATATAGAGACGTGAATGCGGATATAGGCGTAGGTGTTATTTGCCTGTAGGCCTGTTACATACTACCCACGCTTGGTGTCTACGCGTTTAATGTATTTTCCCAAATGCCGTTAGATTTGGATGTAAAGCATTTAACTCGTTAACCTCTCTGAAAGGTCAAAGGATTATTCAAAAGCCTCTCTCTCTCTCTCTCTCTCTCTCTCTCTCTCTCTCTCTCTCTGCCTAAATCACATTTGCACATATCTCCTCCCTCCAGCTGTCCTCTCTCTCTCTCTCTCTCTCACAATCATTTTACATGCACATTTTTCAACATGTCAAGATCTTTCATCCTCTTCAGCTCCACCTGCTATCTCTCGTCTCTCTCTCCTCTCTCATCTCTGTAAGACTCTCTCTCTCTCTCTCTCTCTCTCTGCAGTCCTCTCTCTCACACACACACACACACACACACACACAACGACGATAAATTATTTAAACCGAGCACCCACACTAAGTGTAAAACCTTTCACTAGTAAAAAGTGGAACCCACTGTTTTGACGTTAAGACGAATGTCAAAGTTTAAACGAAACACAAAAATCGAGACCAACATTCAGAATAAGCTAAATTAACACTCGCGTTTCTTGTTAATTGCATGTCAAAGATTTTTTTTTTTTTTCGTACAGTGACAACCTTCCTCCAGCAATGAATTTCTCTTTTTAATTTCTCTGTCTCATTTCAGTAAATTACCTGGCCTTTACCAGGAAAGTGATAGTCTACAGTTGTACTACCTGAGATGTTATGTCATATGAAGACAATTAAAATCACTACCAAGAGTTATGCATTCAGATTTGTGCAAATAAGTAAGATACAATACTTTATTTAAAAAATGGAAATATACTAATTTTACACATTATCTGAATGCTAACAAAGTTCTCTTCAGTAATCATTTCTCTTGAGTAAAAATTTCTGTTTGTGTTTATTTTTTTGTTTCATTTATCTTGGGTCTATAATCTCAATCACATTCAAAAGCCAGAGGTCTGCAAATTTGTTACTTGAAACGCTTTACACATGGCCCATTATCATTAATATTAATGTTAAAGATACAATATTTGCCCATGGATTTTTAAAGGAATATTTCTCACCACTTCGATTACTGAAGTGAGTATCCTTGCGAATATTATTGCTGCACTGTCACGTATTGACTTAAATCTTATTGGGTACGATAAATCTTCATATTAAAAGGAAGCATACCTAGGTGATATATAGTTTCAAAAGTATGATAACTAAATATCAAAGGAAGCATTCCTGACACATAGGCCTAAGAGCACGGTAACTTACACATCAGTGAAGAATACCTGGGACACGTAGGCCTAAGGTACAATAATCCTCACCAAAAGGAAGCGCATCTAACTGACACGTAGGCCTGGAGAGTACGTTAACTTTCATATCACAGGAAGCATACCAATAGATACATAGGCCTAGGGAAAAGGAAGCATACTAACTGACATCGTAGGCCTATCTTGAACCCTGCTAAACATTAACCACTTCCATCATTTTTCCCATTACCATGTCATTAACTTTGTCTCCTGTTCATGAATACAGCTTCCATAAACAGAATGAATAATTATTAACGCCAAGTTTGTCCGAAGTATGTTAACGCTTGGGTCATGTGAAGACGAGGCCATTGTGCCCTCCATTAACGTGGATGACCAAACACAAAAAATACCTAATTCCCGACACCGAAAACGCACAGATAACTATACCTTCAAATCCTGCACACTTACGATAATCCTGGGATGAATGATGCACTCAATGATAAAACAAGTAGAAATTGAAAAGAACTGAGGAGCACCGTGGCTCTTGGTTGCTTCTCCTCTCTACTTTTCTTCTTCCCCGCTCTGCAGTACTTGATGTCCGTGAATTTAAACTTTAAACTAGAACAATGGGCCGCTGAATCATTACTGTTTTCCTTTTCGTCATTTTGAGCCATGCAAGCCAAAAATCTCAGGGAAGCTGGACCAAGTTGGGAACCTGGCAATATTCCAATTCCTCAAAACCGTCACTGCTCGACTAACACACCGCCTCCCACCTGTGATGCATCCATGATAAAGTTGTGACAACACCAGTCGTAATGGATGTTAGTTTTCCGATTACTAGTTTAATAATGTAAATTACTATTTCTAGACCGTTGAATTTGATTTTGAATGAGAGGGTAAGGCAGAGAGCGGGATGGGAATGGATTCTATCTGAAATAAAAGACAATCATGCTTTTTCCTGTCAATTTCTATTCGTGGCTTAACCCTCTGACTTCCCTCCTATAGGCTCTTTGCTCCAGTACTTGAATAAGGAGACCCCCATATTCTGTCATAATGGCGAAAAGCTACTTGATTACCGATTGAATAGTTCTCCCTACGTTAACCACCTCTTCGTTCTAGGACTTGTAAACTAAGTATACATTTTCGGATTTGTAGCATACACACACACACATACCTTTCGTCTGCACTAATACAAATTAGTTACAGCTAGTTATATTAACGTAAGCCACCCCAAATGTCCTACTAAAACAAGTTCAGGTCCAAAGCAGTTTGCCACATTCACTTTTCGTAACTCCCTATATTTTCTCCACTCCTCCGTAAGCTCTTCATAAATTAGCGCTTAATATATGTAAGACATGTAAAATAAGTAAATAACCCTTTGCAAGATACATTTTTCGCAAGATTCCTGAGAGGCAAATTGAGCATTCACGGGTAAAACAAACTGCTGAATGTAGACCTATGCTATGCACCTACTGTAAGTTTCTGCTTTCCTGGTAGTTGGAGCTTTCTGGGTGGTCGGCAATAAAGTAATGAAAAAAGTCAAATCTTGGCTAGGAAAGTCACGAAAAAGTGACATTAATTTTTGGTACGGTAATAAAACCACTTGGGAAAATTCAAAGTTTTTCATGCATTTGCAGTCTCTGTTTATGTTTATACGGAAATCGCCAAGGTGCTTGTAATAATCACTCAACAAAGGTGGGATACACGACGGTTTAAAAATTCTCAACGGGCTTGTAGTAAACATATGGCAAAGTAAGGTATACATACTGGGTTAAAAACGGAAAGATTATTGACTTTTTCTCCTGTGACTTTTTCTGTGACTTTTACCTGGTTCGTTTTCTTTTATAGCCTTACTTGAGTTCTCGATTGAACTTTCTAGACAGAATCAACTTTTGTTCTAAAACTCAAACTAAGTAGCTATAATTTTAATAGCATACACCCAAACACCCTTTTATTTTTATCACGTCAGTTACGAGGCACCATGTACAGTAGACTTAATTATTTACCAAAAAATGCCATTGTCCTCTCCCAAAGGACTAATACTCAAACGCTTTATAAAAGCTAAAAACTTGAAATGTTAACCAGCCCTTTGATTTGGCAGAGTTTATCAGATTGCCAAGTATTTAAATCACTCATTTATATTGAGAATGACACTTCATAGATAAAAACCGTTTAGATAACAAATATAACTTGCAAACATAATATGACATTAAAGTAGACTGCATCCTGACAAGACGGTTCAAGAGAAGTGCTGCATTTGAATAGTATCGAACCTTTCAAGACATTCCTTAGATCAAGCCTGCAAATATCTCTTTAGCTTTCTTCACGAATTGAGTTGGAATTGAATTGAATATAGATTTAGCTAAAGGCCAAGCACGGGGAACAATGAGGTCATTCAGCGCTGAAACGGAAATTGACAGTGTGTAAATTTGAAAGGCGAAGCAGGAGGAAACTTTGCAGTTGCACTGCGAGTCAGTTGATAGAGAGAGTGGGAAAGTAGGTACAGTGAAAGTAACGAAAGGGGTTGCAGCTAGGCCGAAGGAACGCTGTATTGAGATCAATATCTTCGCTAATTTTGAAGAACACATATATTATTGCATTATCTATCATCATTTCCCAGTCGTAAAGGTCTGATTCCTGCAGTCCGTCACGACAATACTAATTTGTTATCAACTAGATGTGATATATATATATATATATATATATATATATATATATATATATATATATATATATATATATATATATACTGTATATGTGCGTGTGTGTATGAATTAGAAACTTGGTCATGATACTTTGCACAGTGAATGCTTGGTGTTGATTTAACAGCCGAGTAATCAAGTCATACATTTCAAGTGTTAATGAACACACACACACATGCACACACGTACACACACTAGAAGGCAGAAATGAAATTTTTAATAACTGGAGAGAAAACGCGAGGGAAATACGAAACTTTTAACTTAGAACACTGTCCACTGCCGAGAGCGTCGGCCTAGGTGATCGAGGGTCCTTGGTTGTTGGCTTGTCAGCGCTTGGTCTCTGGCGTCCTTAGGTTGGTGCAGTGAATCAACCAGCCAACTAGTCGACGGAGTAGGTTCGTTTACTTTTTGCCATTTGAAAGTTTGTGCCTGAAGTGCGTACTTCGCGTTGTTACAGTGGCTTAATTTTTTATTATTATTATTATTCGTTTGGTAATTGTGAGGGAGATTGTTGGTTTTGTTGGCTTGTCATCGGTTTGACAGAAGCATTTTCCATTCAAAAGGATTTCAAGGTAAGTAATGGGATTATTTTTAACTTGGCGTTGTTTTTTGGGTAATGACTTGCAGTCTTCGAGTGTCAAGGAATTAAACTGTAGCTAGAGTGTAATTAAACTTAAACTTTGCTTTTGTGCCTCATTTATTGACTGTAAGCTTCTTCCTCAACCTTATACGCATTTTGACCTTGAATGTTACTAACGAAATTTGTTTTTCCAGACTTGGTTTGACATCTGCAGTTGTACGTATTTGCTTTAATTTCCATCTAACCAGTGTGTTGAGTTTTGTGTTTCTGTAACGGGTAAAGTGAAACTAGTTGTTTCTAAGCATTTTGATAGTTTGCATTTTAACCTAGTAAAGCTTTTTAAACAGTACAGTTCTGTTGCACTATAGAATTGCAAATATCTTTAGTTATTTATGTTAGGCTTCCATTAACGTGGTTCAAGACTGCTGTTTTATTTAATTTTGAAACTAAGTTGGTTTAACTTTTTTAATAGGTCGTCAAGTATGCTGCTTGAGACTTCTCGATTTTTCTATGCATTCGAATGTTTTTGTGTTAAGACTTCGGCTTTCCCACAGTGTCCGGCAAATTGGTTAAAGACTTGGCTTAAGTTTTCAAATCCTCTGGGTTTGACTTTTTCGGTTTTCAAATCAGCTGGTTTGACTCTGGGCTTTCACCTAAGGTGGTTGGACTTTTTCTTTGACCTAAGGTGGTTTGGACTCGGTTTTCTTGGCTTTCACCTCAAGGTGAAATACCCCAAGGTGGTTTTGACTTGGTTTTGGGCTTTCACCTAAGGTGGTTTGGACTGGTTTTCTTGGCCACCTAAGGTGGTTTGACTTTGGTTTTCTTGGGCTTCACCTAAGGTGGTTTTGACTTTGTTTTTCTTGGGCTTTCACCTAAGGTGGTTTTGACTTTGGTTTTGGCTACCTAAGGTGGTTTTGACTTTTGGGTGGTTTTGACTTGGTTTTCTTTGGGCTTTCACCTAAGGTGGTTTTGACTCTGGTTTTCCTGGGCTTTCACCTAAGGTGGTTTTGACTTTGGTTTTCACCTGGGTTTTGGGTTTAAGCCACCTAAGGTGGTTTTGACTTTGGTTTGGGCTTTGGGCTTTGGTTTTCCAGACTTTGGTTTTGGTCACCTTGGTTTCAAACCTAAGGTGTATTGACTGTTAATGCTTTCACCCAAGGTGGTTTTGACTTGGTTTGACTGGTTTGACATCAGTTTTTTGGCTTTGACCCACAGGTTTGATTGGTTTTCTTGGCCACCTAATCTGCTCTTCTTGGCCACCTAAGGGTCAGTTTTTCTTGGCCACCCAAGGTTTTTGACTTTGCCTTGGGCTTTCACCTAAGGTGGTTTTAATTTTTGGTTTTGGCCACCTAAGGTGGTTTTGACTTATGGTTTTGACTTCTGGTTTTTTGGCAGTTTTTGGGCTTAGGTTTTGGGCAAATAAGCTGGTATTTGACTTGGCTTTGGCTTAAGATTTTTGACTTTGCCTTGGCCACCTAAGGTGGTTTTGACTTTGGTCCATAAGGTGGCTTGACTGGTCTGTTTTCACCTCTAAGGTGGTTTTGACTGGTTTTCTTGGGCTTTTCACCAAGGTGGTTTTGACTTGGTTTTCCTTTCACCTAAGGGGTTTTGACTTTTGGTTTTCCAAGTAACTTTTGATTGGTTTTCCAAAGGTGGTTTTGACTTTGGTTTTCATAATTTTTTTTGGTTTTTCTACCACCACTTATGGTTTTGACTGGTTTTCGGAGCCCTGGTTTGACTTGGTTTTTCTTGGCCACTCAAGGTGGTTTTGACTTTGGTTTTGTGGCTTTCACTTAAGGTATGGACTTTTGGTTTTGGGCTACCCAAGGTGGTTTTGGACTTTGGTTTTCTTATGGTTTTGACTTTGGTTTTCGGGCTTTCCCAAGGTGGTTTTGACTTTGGTTTTCTTGGGCTTTCCAAGGTGTGGTTTTGACCATAAAAGTTCTTGGTGGTTTTGACTGGTTTTGCCAAATTTGCTGGGTGACTGACTTATTTTTTGGCTTTAGTTTTACTTATTTTGGGCTTAAAAGGTTTTACTAATTTAGTTTAACCCATGTGGTTTTGTTAATTGGTTTTGATTTAGTTTTATCTTTTGGGCATAAGGTGGTTTTGACTTTGGTTTTCTTGGGCTTTTCACCCATTATTTTTGACTTGGTTAGTTGTTTTCTGGCCAAAGTGGTTTTGATTTGTTTTCTGGCTAATGGTTTTGACTTTGGTTTTCTTAAGCCACCCAGGCTTTGATATTACTCATTTTGGGCTTTCACCTAAGGTGGTTTTTTGTTTGCTAAGGCTTACTTTGGTTTTTGACGGTTGGTTTTGACTTGGTTTTACCCAGGCTTTGATATGGTTTTGGGTTTCACCATTTTTGACTTGGTTTTGGCCACCAGTGTTTAGTTTTAAGGCTTTCTCCTAAGGTGGTAATTTTTTACGGTTTAGTTTTAAGGCTTATTCTGTTAATTTTTTACTGTTTAGTTTTATTGGTTTGATTTTAATTTGGTTTAGTTTTACTTTCAGGCTTTAGTTTTATTAGTTTTCTTAGGCTTTTAAATAAGTATACAAGATTTTTTTGCTATAGGTCCATGAGGCTTTAACTTCTTGTTTTAAAGGAGTATATTAAAATATTTTACCTCCACTTTATATGGAGCCCTGTTGGAGGTACCTTAACTTGGAGTGGGTCATATTAATTTTTACTGTTTTAGTTTTGCTTTTAAGGAGACTAATTTAGTTTTAATTTTTACTATTTAGTTTTAAGGCTTACGTTAATTTTTACTATTTAGTTTTTTTATTAATTTTACTTTTTCTATTTGCTGGCTTTAATTTACTATTTAGTTTAAACGCTTATTAATTTTGGAAACGCTTTAAGGCTTTCATTAATTTTTACATTTTTACTTTTAGTTTAAGTCTTATATTAATTTTGGAGTTTAGTATTATATTAATTTTACTGTTTAGTTTTAAGGAGTATATTAATTTTTTACTGTTTAGTTTAAGAGTTTTATTTTACTGTTTAGTTTAAGGCGTATATTAATTTACTAATGTTTAGTTTTAAGGCTTAAAATTTAATTACACAACATTCATAAATTTAAAAGTTCCAAAAAATGATTAGTATATAGGTGTTCCAAGTTTGTGTTAATGTAGCTAACTAGTTTTTTAGCATATGCGAGCATTAGTGTATAATTGAGCTTATAATTTTTTATTCGTTCATATCTAAGTCATGAGGGAAGTGTTATATTTCATAGAACTGGGTTAACCTCTTTCCAAATTTGGATCCTCATACTTTCATTAACGTTTGGCAAAAGTCCAGGGCAACAGTTAAGATTTAGACTTCAATTTGGCAATGTAGCCGCTAGTGTTTTGGATTTGGAGTATAAAAGTTTAATGCATTAAGGTATAATCTGTTCACATAAGCCATGAGGGAAGCAGCTATTGAATTTCATAGCTTGGTTAACTTTTTCAAATTTAGACTACCTAGATTCATCCTCAAATTTCATGTAACTTTCAACTTTGACAAGTCTTTCAAGCATAATGCAGATTTTTTCTAAAATAGCTTTTTTTAAAGAACCTAACTGCACCCCAATCATGCAGGTGGACGCTGAAGTTTTTGAAAGCTGGCCTGCAGAGTATTCAATGCAGTAAGCTGTCTCTCTGAAGTTTCTTTAGTGATGGGAGAAGATAGTTTTACACAAGGGACTGAACTCAATCACGAAGGTGTGCTTTATCGACTGTTGATGTAGTTTTAAGATTTATATTAAACAGCATGTTATCTGAAGTTATGTAACCCGACGTAAGAGTTAATATTAAAAAGCATGTTATTCCCAAGTTTACATAACCCAGACTTTTATTTAGCAAAAATTTGTGTACTGTTTTATACCTGTTGTGGGCTCATAATACTGGTTTGTTTTCTCATGTTAAAGTTCCAGATGGATTAAATGAAAGGTACTGGAAAAATCAAATATTAAAGTCCTTATCTTTGGCGCAATGTTACAGAAACTAAACTCTTGGTTATCCAGTTACACTGAACAGCTGGAGTGCTGAAAACGAATCAACCTGGCCATATCGAAGTGTGAGTGGTGAAACATTCTGTAATGAATAAAAACCAGGTCTAAAGACCCTTTGCTTATATCTGGCTGAAATATTTTTATTTATCAGATTTAGCAGAAGCTTCACATGTCAGCACTTGAAACGCTATATTCAAATGCGTGAGTTTGTCAGACCTTAAGGACTGTGTAAATTTGAATAAATTATCCGAAAGCTCTTGAACTCTTTAAATTTAGAGACCTGCTGGCAATCATTAGGCTTTGTGAATTAGTTTTTTCTTGATCGAAGGCAATGGTTTCCCGAGCACTGAAGTTTGGTCTATATACTGCAAAATGTGCAGAAAATTCAAAACTAGTGACCTTAATCTATTTTTGGTTTAATAGTGTCCCGGATTTATCAGTAATTTGAACATTGCCTTAGCTAGAGCTACTTGAAGTGCTAACGGGTATTGGACTTCATTAGGGCATGAATGGGAGATAGTATATGTACTCTGAATTACTAGTTGAAAGTAAAGTTCACTGATCTTTTGTTTTGGGAGTTGAAGATTTTTATGGAATAAAGTACAGATATCTACGTATTCATAGGTGAGAAATCTTCAAGAGGAATTGGTTTGATAACTTGTTAGTGAGCTTGGGAGAAATTATTAGATAAGATTAAGCTAGTGTCATGGTTGAAAGTATACACTGATATTGAACTGCGAAATTCGGCTACTTAATTGAACACGTGGACAGCTGGAAGGTAGATTTGATCTCTGGTTAAAGGTAAGACGGAAGCTGGTTCTAGTGCCTTAGCTGAGGTGGATATGTTGGAATGAATGAACTCTTAGCAAGAGTATGTAGCTGGACATCTCGAATAACAAAATCATATGTAATGGTGATGACAACTAGGAGTGCTCGTGATTGGTCAATCAAGGTAGAAAGCGGTGCACGCTTTGAGGTTAGTCTAGGTTGAGGATAGCTGGTGATAGACAGCCAGGCGGTAATTAATAACCGATGGTTGTAGAGTGTTGACCAAGCAGTAACATGGCTGGCTAGTGGGCGAGAATGGTACTGGTGGGAGATGCGATAATTTCGACCACGAGAAAACTACCAGATGTTTTTATAGAAAGTCTAATTGGATGCATTGCTATTGTAGGCCTAATGCTAGGTAGATTAGAGCTTGAGATTGAAAGAAAGGTTTACACGCTACGATAATTGTAGCGATTTATTGTAATCGAAAAGAGAATTTGTCGTTAACATGTAAACAGGAGAACAGCTACAACAAATCGCTACGATCTCCTGTTTACATAACGACAAATTGTAACAACCTTTTTCATTACAATAAATCGCTACAATTTAACGTAGCGTAAACCGTGCTTTAAATTTATGCTGAAGTGGTAAAACAAATCGACAACTTCGTTAGACGGGTGCTCTTCTAAGTAGTAGTGGGCCTCTGAACTGCTGTAATTTGATGAAAATGCCACATTATTTCAAAAGACTGCGAAGTGAATGTTTGATTTCAGAGACGTCTAGGGTAACACGGTGCACAGAAACTTGAGATTGTGTGAGTTTTTGAACACTGGACTATTTGGTTTAAGAAAACAGTTTCAATAAGAGCATTAGAAATGTCACACACAACACGCGATATGTTAAAATCGTTTACAGAACCTCAGCTCAATGGAATTAGCATAGCTATTATGAAATTAAAGAAATTGACGGTGTTCAAGGAAATGTTAACTCAGTATAAAGCCCACAGTCTCGAGCCTTCAATATGCAGAGGGGGAGGGAGTCTGCATAATAGAAATTCGCAGAATGTTTCGTGAGCTAATAAACGCTTCCTCTGAGCCAGCAGGAATAATAAAGAGAATACACAACATTTTCCACTTTGCAGAAAGGTGAATAAAATTGTAGACTTGGGCTTTATTTTAAAAAATTTTATTGTGAACTGCTAAAAGTTAGGTGGGTAATGGATGCTTAGAGCAGTAACTTGGATTCGTAGATAAAAGTAATGGTTATGTTAAATGTTAGCTTGGTACGAAGCGTTATCAAGCTACTGAATTTGAAACATATTTTGAATTAGGTCGGTAAAAATGGACGTCTGTTGGTTAAAATTTAGACAAGTTCTTATTGCAAGTTCAGTAAGAACTATGTCTGAATTTTAAGCAACACTTCCTTTGTTACCAACCTAAAATAAAATATCAGTATCAATTACCATTAAAATATCAATAGCCAGTTGTTATTCTTGACATTTCAAGTTATGTAACTTTTAAAGGGTAATGATAGATAGGTGATTTAGTTGCTGTGTTTAAGTTTAGTTTTGTGACCATAAGTGAGTATTTTTATAATGTCAATCCTACAAAGTACTTAGAGGATGATCGACGGGCGATGAGTCCCAAGAAAAAGTGGAAACGAGAAATCGCCAACTTTTTAGATCATTGCTCAGATGAGAATTAGAAGAATAATTCAAATAGGTTGATATTGTGAACAAGACCCGTCACTAATTTAGTCTAAGTAAAGGTTATATGGTTCAGGTAACGATGGCTTCTTCCCCGTATACGTTAGGTTCCACGTAGGGGTGGCGCCATCAGCTCACCTCACGCGGTGCACTGCAGGCATTTTACTTAATGTTCTTTGTAGCGTTCCTTCGGCCCTTAGCTGCAACCCCTTTCATTCCTATTACTGCACCTTCGTTCATATTCTCATTCTTCCTTCTTACTTTCCACCATCTCTGACAGTTGTTCCATAGTGCAACTTCGAGGTTTTCGTCCTGTTACGCCTTTCAGACCACCTTTACTCTGTTTCCCTTTCATCACTGAATGACCTCTTAGGCCACAGCGCTTGGTCTTTGGTCAAAATTTTATATCTCCCCACCCCTCTTTTTCTCCGATTACGTAATCTGTTAAAAACCATCGGACTGCGTCAGTGCACCTTGTACTTAATTGACGAACTCCTCGTTTAGACTAATAACCATTTCTTGCCTCGTTTAGACTGATAACCATTTCTTGCCTCGTTTAGACTGATAACCATTTCTTTCCTTTCCAGTTACCACCACGAACGGACATGCGGCTTCTTCCTCACGTTTCAAGTGGTCGAGACATCTGGCTGCCAGGAAAGGACATTAATCGATGAGGTAATGAATGAGGATTGCCAGTTATTTCATTCTCATCATATTGAACTTCCGGATCATGGGGAAATTAGCGAACCCACTCGCAGCAGGGTTCACTATTCTTCACAAGATTATTGGGTTCGTTATTCTTTACGGGGAATAATCGGGTTCGCTTGTTCTAGACGTGAACACTTCGGTACCAGACATTTGTTCCCCGGGGCCAGTACTAAAGGCGAAATACATCTAACCCCCAGGGCTAACTAATACTAGAGGCGAAATATCACTTGACCCCACAGGGCTAGTACTAAACACGGCGAAACAGCTTAGATGAACCACTGTTTCGCCGTGTTTAGTACTAGCCCTCACGTGGAATTGTAGTTAGGACCGGAAAGGGTTGGCCATTCTTGACCAGGGGTCATTGTGTTCGTTGTTCTTGACATGGTGGTATTGGGTTCGCTAATCTTGACGTGATCCGAATCAGAATGGGACTAGCTAAGCAGAATGGATGCTTGGCGTCAGTATGTTCGAGGTTGTATTGGTATAGAGAGGCCTGTTGCTTATTTACTCCCTGGCCACAGTTAGCCTGAAGATTCCAGTTCCAATTCCTACTTGACTTTTTGAAAAGAGGGAGTGGATAGAGGAGAGGAATCATTATTATGAATTCCCATTCTCCGCTCTTTTTAAGGAGAGTACCGAGGCTGCATAAGTGCACTTATCTGGAATACTTAATCTGGATAGATTGATACTGTTTACAGACAAAATTATTATTTATTATTATTTGAGAGGATGAACCCTATTCATATGGAACAAGCCCCACCAAAGGAGCTATTGACTTGAAATTCAATCTTCAAAGAATATGGTGTTCATTAGGAAGAAGTAAGAGGAAGTAAAGGGAAATACAGAAAGAAATCTATATATTAATTAAGAAAAAATAGATAAATAATAATGTATTAAATGCAAGAATAGTATCAGGGCAGTAAAACATTGCATCTTAACTTGAACTTCTGAAGTTCCAGTTGCATCGACCAACCTCTTAAAAAAAAAATCTGTTCTTGTCAATCCTTCCCCCCCCCCCCAACTCCCAACTCGCCCCCTCCCCACCCCCAACAACTCGCCCCCTCCCCATCTCCAGATAGGGACCACATTCTGGACCTCCCAATCAATCTCAATCCAGAGCCGATGTAATGGACGGGCTTTGGGAAGGTAATTAGCATTTCAAATGGGTTTAGTGTTAGATGATATAAATCAGAGTCCCCGAATTGGCGTAGTGCCGTCAGTGCACCTCAAGTGGTGCACTGTATGTATTTCTTAAGTTTCTTTGCAGCGTCCCTTCGGCCCCTAGCTGCAGCCTCTTTCATTCCTTTTACTGTACCTCCGTTCATATTCTTCCTTCCATCTGACTTTTCACCCTCTCCAACAGTTGTTTCATAGTGCAACTGCGAAGTTTCCCTTCTGTTTCACCTTTCAAACCTTCGTACTGTAAATTTCCTTTCAGCGCTTAGTGACCTCATAGGTCCCAGTGCTTGGCCTCTGGCCATATTCGATATCCTATTCTATTCAAGAAAATCCGAGCTAACGCACCTTAGCGGGGATTACTTAGTTCTGAGCCGACGGCTGAGTTGTTTCCTTGGCTTTGGACACTTGTGAATCTCTCGACGATATTTTATAAAGCCTTAGAAGGATTAACTGTTTTGGAACTTTTGTCTTTCCCATTTGTTTCTCGGTTGGCAAGATTGTCTGAGATACTTGTTCAAAGGCTTGGTCTTTTGATATGTGGCCTTGATAGCCCTGTTAGCTTTTTTCTCTCTCTCTCTCTCTCTCTCTCTCTCTCTCTCTCTCTTTGCTCTCTGAAATTTGCTCTGACAGTTATGTTAACTCCAAATGCAGTGAAAGAGACCATTTTCTTTCATGTTTAACTATGCATTATTTTTCGATTTAGTGTTCATCTCTCTCTCTCTCTCTCTCTCTCTCTCTCTCTCTCTTTACTTTGACAGTTATATTAACTCCAAATGCACCGAAAGAGACATTTTCAATCATGTTTAAGTATCCATTATTTTTCGACTTAGTGTTCATCTCTCTCTCTCTCTCTCTCTCTCTCTCTCTCTCTCTCTCTCTCTCAAATTTACTCTGACAGTTATATTAACTCAAATGCAACGAAGGAGACCATTTTCATTCATGCTTAATTATCCATTATTTTTCGATTTAGTGTTCATTGCTCTCTCTCTCTCTCTCTCTCTCTCTCTCTCTCTCTCTCTCTCTCTCTCTCTCTCAAATTTACTCTGACAGTTATATTAACTCCAAATGCAGCGAAGGAGACCATTTTCATTCATGCTTAATTATCCATTATTTTTCGATTTAGTGTTCATTCTCTCTCTCTCTCTCTCTCTCTCTCTCTCTCTCTCTCTCTCTCTCTCTCTCTCTCTGGGCAATTAAGCTCTCACATTGGCAATCACACCACAAACACAAATATCTTTTACTCTTTTAGGGATCTTTTTCCCCATAGGCATTACTTAAGGTTCTTTGCAGCGTGCCTTCGGGCCCCAAGCTGCAACCCCTGTCGTTTCTTTTTACTGTACCTCCTTTCATATTCTCTTCCTTCCCACCTCTCCTAACAATTGATCCATAGTGCAACTGCTTTGAGGTTTTCCTCTCGTTACACCTTTCAAACCTTCTTACAGCCAATTCCCTTTTCAGCAGTGAATGACCTCATAGGTCCCAGAGCTTGGCCTTTGGCCTAAATTCTATATTCTATCCTCTGCTCTATAATTTTAATGTATGTTTACACCTACGCCACTGTGGATTTCTTCACCATTTTCGTGACTCGTGCTATTATGCGATTCTTATGAGCCATTGAGAATGGCAGAACTGGACAATAGAAACGTGAGAATCAGTTTTTTCTTCGTGGACGTTTAACAAGAAAGTATTACGAAGAATGGAAGGGAGGTGAATGAAACAATGCCCAACGAAAGAGAACATAGCGGGACGAAAGAGGATACGGAGAAAGAATTACGAAAGACAGTGAAAGGCGAGTGTTTGATTGATTTGTTGAAAGGATTAGATGACCTGATTCGCAACGAACCGGAGACATAAACAGGAGATTAGGAAGTGTCGAGGGTCACCTGGAGAGAGAGAGGGGAGGGCCGGGAGTCGGCACAGAAGAACGAAGTGAAATGTGAAGGGATATAAATGAGGAGGTGATTGAAGAGGAAAATGTCACATGCTATGAAACATGACAAAATTATTATTTTTCCAAAATTATTTTTCTAGAGGGAGAGGGGGCGGGGAGGTGGCATGGAAGAACGAAGTGAAACGTAAAAGGGTATAAATGGGGAGGTGAATGGAGAGGAAAAAACATATGCTATAAGTTTATAAAACATGAAAAAAAAAAAATTTATTTCTCTAAAATAATTTTTTAGATAGAGAGAGGGGGAGTTGGTATGCAAAAACGAAGTGAGATATAAAAGGATATAAATAAGGAGATGAATCAAAGAAAATTACCATATGCCATAAAACATGAAACACATTTATTTAAATTTTCTAAAATAATTTTTTTTCGATAACTGCATAGCGTAGTTAAGTATAAAGCGTAAAGAACTCTATCTATATTTTGTTTAGAATGATTGTTTCTTCACCTACACAATAAATGAAACGGTAAAATGTGCACCAGTTCTGTCCCTCCACAAAAATATCTTGAGATTATATTCCACTACTCCCCGTAGGAGGGTATTGCTATCAGTGCACCTCAAGGGTTGTACTGTAGGCATTACTTAAGGTTCTTTGCAACGTCCCTTCGACCCCTAGCTGTGACCTCTTTCATTCTTTTTACTGTACCTCCATTCATATTCTTCCATCTTACTTTCCACCCTCTCTAACAATTGTTTCATAGTGCAACTGCTTTGAGGTTTTCCTCCTGTTACACCTTTCAAACTTACCTGCTCTCAGTTTCCCTTGCAGCGCTGAATGACCTCACAGGTCCCAACTGTTGGCCTTTGGCCTGCATTCTAAATCCCATTCTACTCCTGGAAATGGGATTCAGTTGGCTGTAATGAAAGCCAAGTGCCTCACATAACTGCGAGTCTGTGGACTAGGGAAGGGATTCAGTTCCCTCTGGTTAGCTCCAATTCCCCTTTCGGTACCAAAGGGGGAATTGGAGTGATTGCTTGGGTGACGGGGTGACCTCGACTTGTTAATCCCTTGGAGGAATTTCAGGTTCTGTTTTTGTTTTAAGTTTCTGTTGATAGTTCTTAAGTTATAGAGGGCTATTTGTTTTTGCCCAAAATGTGGTAGTTATGTCAAAATATTTACCCCGGTGCACCTCAGGCAGTGGACTGTAGGCATTCCTTAAGGTTCTTTGCAGCGTCCCTGCGGCCCCCTTGCTGCAGCCCCTTTCGTTCCTTTTACTGTAACTGTATCATAATCTTTATTCCATTTTACTTTCCACCCTCTTCTAACAATTGTGTCACAGTGTTAAAACTGCGAGATTTTCCTTCTGTTACACCTTTCAAAGTTTTACTCTCAATTTTCCTCTCGGCGCTGGATTACCTCGTGAGTCCCAGCGCTTGGCATTCTGCCTAACTTGTATATTTATCTATCAAAAATATTAAAAATATTATAGAGTAATACAATATTTCAGAATTTACAGAGTGCCTGGATGGCAGTGGAAAAATTCAGCCATAGAGTGCAAAAGTGACGTACACTGGAAAATGTAAGCGATTAATAACTTTAATTATCATTCATTTAAATTTGCCAACATGCATATCGAAGAAGGAAAAGAGGCCACAAAAAAAAAAATGATGTGAAGAAAGTGAAGAGGCGAGCGAAGATAATAAGAAATACACGGAAAAAAACAACGATTACGGAACAATCGTATAAAACAGTACGTAGCTAGTTCTTGCGATATACATAATAGTCATCCCTCCCACCCACCCCGTCCCCCTTCATAGAAAACGGAGGGAGCACCGCTTGACCAGCAGCATTTCATTTCCTCATTCGAGTTTATGAGTCGAAAACAAAACATTCGGTGTTATTTCAACTGCAGGGCCAAGGCAGGAAGCTTGCTTGTCCTTTAAAGGCAAGCAGGGGTCCGAAGGGGGCCTTTGTTTAGGGAATAAGTTATTTTGCATCCCCGATCCCGCTCGGACAACAAGCAAAGATAACAAATTCTCGGAGGGTCTTTGTATCCCGAGTGAAATATGGTGGTGGTCTTTCATTCGCCTGCGAATTAGCAAGAGGGGGTTGGAGAGAGCGAGATAGGGAGATTTGAATCTCTCTCTCTCTCTCTCTCTCTCTCTCTCTCTCTCTCTCTCTCTCTCTCTCTTTCTCTTTCTTCTTTTATCAGTGTGAAAGGCAATGGTTTAACTATTTAATTCTCTCTCTCTCTCTCTCTCTCTCTCTCTCTCTCTCTCTCTCTCTCAATTAGTGAATTATCCCCTCTCCATTAATCCTCCTATTTTTCCTTCTACTTTTACCGTGTTGTTGAGCAAAATGCTCTCTTGAATAAAAAAAAATTAATTCCCTTTATTCTGTTAAACATTCAGCTAAAACAACATTGCAATTATTTCTGAGTGCATATTGAATCCTTTTGAGTTTTATTAAACGATGCGCGGGTATTATGTCATTCAATACCCCGTAGGGGTAGCGCCGTCAGTGCACCTCACGGGGTGCACTGTAGGCATTACTAAGGGTTCTTTGCAGCGTCCCTTCGACCCCTAGCTGCAACCCCTTTCATTCCTTTTTACTGTACCTCCATTCGTATTACCTGTCTTCCATCTTGCTATCCACTCTCCCCTGACAAACATTTCATAGTGCAACTGGAAGGTTTCCCTTCTGTTACACCTTTCTACCTACCCCTCAATTTCCTTTCCAGCATTGAATGACCTCATAGGTTCCAGTGTTTGGCCTTTGGCCTAAACTCTATATTGCATTCCATTCCTATCCCATTCAATAAGAAAATTTTAGTTCAGTATTTTTTTTTTTTTTTTAGCATTAGAGCCGTCTTCCAACCGACAATTTAATTGCTTCTTTTTCATGTCTAGATGAGGTTTTACGAAAGCAACACAAGATTAAAAGAAGGCCATTCCAAGAACATTGGGTAAAAGTGAAAGGGATTACGGTTTTGTTAAAAGTATTCTATTATAATATTCAGTGGATCTCAACCATTACAAAACAAAGTACTCCAGAGCGCTTAACCGTTCCCCGTTTTTACAGAGAAGGTTTTATATGGCAGTAATCCTCCTTTAATCCTCCTTATCTATCATCATTTTATGAGGTCAGTGTATAAATGCTCCATCTAATTATAAAGCATTTTGTAATGCTCCATCTAATTATATAGCATTTTGTAATACCCATCTCATAGATCAGTGGCCCTGAGGTGGGATTGTTCCATGAATAGGTTCGACTTCTGAATGATAATAAAAATATGTTCCTTGTTTGCGCGTGTATGTGGGTATAAAGCATCTTATAATACTTCATCTGGTTATGCAGCATTTTGTAGAGCCTTTTCTACAAAACTTCAATGTAGATTCTACAATTAAGTCTTGGTCGTTATACAACTTTATCGGGATTAACTTGTAGTTGTCATTTTACAATAATATTCGTGGATATTAAAATATGAATGTTCATTGTTCAAAAATCAGCATATTAGCTTTTTAATATTTCGACTTAATATTTGAGATCACTGACTTATACTTTGAGCAGCTCAAGTTATTACTGGCGTGCAACGCTCATCAGAAGCCCAATGAGCTTTCCTGTGGTGGTATAAGATCACAGTAATCTCTGAAGCTGGATTAAAAAAATATCGGCCCTAACAATAAATCAAGATTCAGTGCAAGTTGATAAGATATAAATGATATTTTTGTTAACATAAGCCATATTATATACATAAGAACTTTCTGTAGATTTCACAGACAGTCAGATTTCCTGTGCAGTTCCGCTTTTCTGATCAGCGTCCTTGGACACTTATCTTAACACCGACATCTCTTTTGTGCAATATGGCGTCTTGAATTGAACTGAATTGAATACAGAATTTATGCCAAAGGCCAAGCACTGGGACCTATGAGGTCATTCAACAGTGATATGGAAATTCGATAGTGTGCTGTTTGAAAGTTGGTAACGGAGTGAACTGCAGTTGCACCCAGCGAATCAATCGTTAAGAGGAAAGGGCATGTTAAGAGAATATGAAAGGAAGTACAGTGAAAGGAACAGGGTTGTAGATAGGGGGCCGAAGGCATTGCAAAGACGCTTTACAGTGCACTGCATGAGGTGCAATTGACGGCAATTGCTCGTACGGGAAATATGGCATCTTATTCTTCTTTAGCAGGTATTATTTCGTTGCGTCTGGTGAAATTTAAGGAGAGGTTCTTATTAAGCTGGCGTGATATTTCTCCCTTGGTCAGAGATTCCCTCCATTTCAGTTGTCCCATGGTAATTTTTCTTAACAGGTATTATTTCGGTTTGGTTTCCGATTATAAATGTTTAACACCCGTTAAGCTTACCTCTTCACGACGGAAATGAAACTCGTACACCACGGTGTCATGGAATTCTTTCTCTTGCTGCTCCATATTACCCTGAGATGATGTAACCACCTCTTTTCATCCGTTTATTCCTTTATTCCTTCCGTTCCCTTTCTTTCTAAGTTGCCAGTCCTTTCAGGCCTTTCGCTGCCATTCCCGTCTTTCTTTCAAGTTGCCAGTCCCGTAGGCCCTCTCTTCTTTTTCAAGTTTCCATCTCTGCAAGCCTCTCCTTCATTGCCCCGTAAGCCTTCCTTTCAGTTGCTATTCCCAGAAGTTCCTTCTTCTTGCCCGTGATTCCCGATGCCATTCCTCCTTTCAAGTTGCAGTCCTGTGTTGCCATCTCGTCCTTCTTTTGCTATTCAAGAAGCTCTCCTTTTCAGTTGCCATTCCTGTAAGCCTCTTCCCTTCAAGATGCCATTCCCTCTCAGCTGCCATTAGCCTTCCTTCAAGTTGCATTCCTTCCTCCTTTCAGTTGCCATTCCTGCAAGCTCTTCCTTCTTTTCCTGCAAGCCTCTCCTTTTAGTTGCCATCCTAAGCCTCTTCTTGCAAGATGCCATAGGCCAGTCCTGCAAGCCCTTCTTTCAAGTTACAGTCCTGCAAGCCTCTTCTTCAAGGGTGCATTCCTGTGTTTCTTTCAGTTGCTATTCCTGCAAGCCTTCTTTCAAGCCTTCCTTTCAGCTGCTGAAGTTGCCATTCCCGCAAGCCTCCTCTCCTTTCAGCTGCTATCTGCAAAGCCTTGCCATTCTGTTGCCAAAGCCTCCTTCTTGCAAGATGCCACCCCATGTCCTTCTTTCAGCCTCCTTCTTTCAAGTTGCCATTCCTGTAAGCCTTCTAGTTAAGTTTCCATTCCTGTTTCCCTCCTTTTCAGGCCATTCCTTCTTCTTTCAAGTTGCCATCTCTGCAGCCTCTTCTTGCATGATGCTATCTCCTAGCCTTAAGCCCTGTGTGTTTCTTCTTTCAAGCTTTCTTCCTTCTTCTGGGTTGCCATTCCTGTGTGCTTCTTTCTGCAAGATGCCATTCCCGTAGTTTCTTCTTCAAGTTGCCATTCCTGTAAGCCCTTTCTTTCCTGTAGTCCCAGTCTTTTTCTTTCAGTTGCCATTCCCAAGTTGCCATTCCTGCAAGCCTCTTTCAGTTGCCATCAGTTTCCTTCTGCTGCCATTCCTGTAAGCCTTCTTGCAAGATGCCATTCCGTTAGCCTAAGCCTCTTCTTTTCTGTGTTTCTTCTTTCAGTTGCCATTCTAAAGTCCTTTCTGCCATTCCTGCAAGGTTGCCATTCCCGTCTCTTTTCAAGTTGCCATTCCTGCAAGCCTCTTCTTCAAGCTGTATTCTGCAAGCCTTCCGTGGGCCTGCAGGCTCGTAAAGAAAATGAGAAATAAAAAGGGGATGTTTAGAAGGGATAACACTAAAGCTAGTGACTGCATGGATTACTAACCTGCCGAGAGTATAAGTCAGCATTGCAGCCGTGTTCGTGGGAGGATCGGAAGGGGGCAGGGTAATAGTAGGAAGAGGAATAAACACCAGGATATTAGTGAGGATGAAACGGATGATCCGAGATGACTATGATGAGGGGCAAGGAGAGGAGAGGATGCAAAAAGAGAGAAAGAGATGAAATGACGATTATGTTCAAGGTTTATAACAGGTTATTGTTATTTATTATTGTTATTCAGTCCGGGTGTCAAGTTCGAGATTAATTTACAGTGTTGAGAAGTTGCTGATGTTTTGTTGTCGTCCGATAAAATCTGTATTATTTTTAATTTTTTTTGATACAATAATTGATGAGAACTCAAACCTTCTTTTCAGTGTGCATGGACAAGAAATGCTGAAATGATAATTAGTAAAATTTATTTAAATCTCTGCTGATGATAAAGAATAGACTCATATTTCATAATGATGAGTCTTCATTTGTGATTTTGATTCTCAAGAAATTTAGGCTGTCAAGCCAAGCACTGGGGCACTTTCTGCTATTCAACATTTTAAATTAAATGAGAAATAAACTACGAAATGAGATCCAAGCCAGCCTGTTCAACAAAAGATAGATTTTAATTATTTTAAACTTCTGGGAGCACATTAGTCATAAAGTTGCAACAAATGGCTGAAGTAAACACAAGAGCACCAAGAACAGATTTACTATTAATAATGATAATATCAACAGGAAAGACAAATTGTTTTGTTCCAGTAGCAAAAGTCACTTTATAAAATAAAAACGTCCGGTATCCAATTGCGTCTAGTTTTGATTAGCAAAGCAAATCTCTAGGTAATACCTCCTGCTGTAGGAAATACGTTGCCCTACTTCACCAAATATTTTTTAAAGGAATATATTTAACTTCTCTTCCTGAATCCTCATTCTTAAGCCATAAGCTACAAGGACCAAACTATGAGCAACCTCAACTACGAGCACTTAAACATGAATAATGATACTTGAGCAACCTCAAACTATGAACCACCTCAAGTAATGAGCACCTTAAAATACAAGCAACAATAAACTACAAACACCTTTAAACTGTGAGCAACCTTAAGCTACGAGCAACCTTAAACTGCGAACAACTCTTAATCTGCCAGAAACTTAAAACTAAGAGCATACTTAAACTACGAGCACCTCTTTGCTATAATCAGCCAAAAACAACCGTTGTCACAGACATTAAAACAATTTCCTGTACTCGTGTCGTTTGGATTGTCGTCAGGTGCTTTTATTGCCTACCGCAAGGTCTTTTAGACCTTGGCCTAACGTTCAATTGGCTGGGCCTAGTGCATATACCCACGCCATGCTTAGTCCATACGCCCACACTAGGCCTAGTTCATTACGCCCAATACTAGGCCTAGTCCATACCCCCAACACTAGGTCCTAGTCTATACGGCTAAGTACAACCTATACTCTGTTTTTTCCAGCTGTCCGCCCGCCTGTGGTGCTCGCGCATGGTAACACTGCGTCCGGGGCTTTAGATAGTTACGCTTTATGTAAGTTTTATGTAAATAAAAGGATATCTGGGTGTGCATTTGCAACTGAAAAGCATTTTCATAATTTACTGTATGCAATTACACCGTTAATATTCGAAATAAGATATTGTTATTATTGTTGAATGTAAACTGCCTTTTCGGGGTGGCGAATGGAACAGCCAAACTCAGTGGCGGAAAATTGCCTCTCCTTTTTCACTGCAGCAAGATGTCAACTTTACTGGACCACACCTGCTCTGTTACCAAGCTACGTGTTATTCATTACACGTTAGCACATCAGTATATACTTTTAATTTTTATAAAGTGCGTTTGGCCAGATACGGGTGGAGTGTGCTGTTCCGTCTCCCGCTTTCCTCCTCCTCCAGGACCGTAATTCAACTTACGCATATCACTCGATTGATAAAACATCTGTTCTCCACTTCATTTTTATGGGGAAGTATTCGTTTTCATCATTCTTTCGGAGACCGTTTTTTCAGCCAAGAATATTAGGTGGTAATCATACACTGCTGACAATATCTTTATGACGAGCCGAGTTATAAGGAAAAACAGTTGAGATTTTACATGAGTGTCTGCTGCCGCTGCATGATTCTATGGTAATTCCTCATTTCTCGTAGTTGACTAAAACAAATTTGTAGCTACTCCTTTTATTTAACATTACAATTATGTTAAAGAAGACGTGTCAGTGCTAGGCTACATGTTATTAATAAATGAATATGTAAACAAATGTAAGGCTCCTTTGATTATGGGATTACCACCCCATAGTCTTGGCTGGAAAATTGTCTCGAGAATGAATGATGAAAAACGAACACTGCCTCTGGTTGTTCCATTCGCCACCCTGAAAAGGCAGCTTACATTCAACAATAATAACAATATCCTATTTTCGAATATTAACGGTGTAATTCGCATACAGTAAATTATTAAAACACTTTTTAGTTGCAAATGTACACCAGATATCCTTTTGCTTTATAAAACTTACATAAAGCGTAACTATTTGGCCCAAGACCCAGTGTTACCATGCGCGGAACACCACAGGCGGGTGGACAGATTAAAAAAAAAAAAAAAAAAACAGACTATAGTCCATGTACCCACACTAGGCGGGTTCTTCCTTTAAAACTCCACAACACATTGCATAAGGTTTGTGCTGCCATAAGATTGGCCAATCTAGTTATTTTTCCAACCTCTGGTATTGGGTGCCTTCACATCGACGTCTCAGGATCCTTTAATATATGCGCTCGTGCGTGCAGCGTGTGTGTGTGTGTGTGTGTGTGGTTTTGTGCACTATGGTTCAGTGGTAAGGCACTCAGCTAGCATATGCTAGGACCATGGCTCGATCCCTTCCCGGCTGCCTCCAGTCGACCCAGTGGGTGAATGAATACCAGCTGAGGTTAAGAAATATATGCTCCTTATATGTACAAACACACACACATATATATACACATACATACATACATGTATGTATATATGTACATATATGTGTCATCATATATGCATACACACACACACACACATATATATATATATATATATATATATATATATATATATATATATATATATATATATATATATATATATATATACGTGTTGTGTGTGTGTGCATGTACCGTTCGTCCGTGTAAGCTCAGTATAAACAAAACGTCACGCCAAAAAATAGAAGCAAAAATTGTCCTGTCAACCCTTTTGTGTCATAATATTTCCCTGTCTTTTATACCAGTTGGCCTTCAAGCCCTTAATATTTACGACGATACGGTCAGAAAGAACGCTAATTGTGGCCTTGTAATACAGTCACTTTTCCCATCCAACGCACATTTTATTCCAGGTTCATTGTTTTCCATACGAGATTTTATCCATTCATTTATCCATTTATCCGTTTATTGATCTATTTACCTATTTATTCCTCTATTTATTTGTCACCCCGTACAGTATTTCTCTTGCCGGAATCACGAAGAGTAATTGGTATTCTTTATAGATGTCGACGCTTTTAATATGGCGTTCTGCAAATTTTCGTGTAGAATTTTTATTTCGCAAAGCTACGAGCAAAAAGTATTTTATTTGTTTATTTGTTTATTTATTTATTTTTTTGTGGCGTGTTTCCGGTTGGTGATGTAAAGACGGTTTTCGTACACGTTAAAGTCCTGTTTTTGCAGTTTCCCCCTTTTTTTTTTTTTTAGTTATTTGTTATATTTTGAATTTATAGCCCCTGTGTTCAATGTAAGTGGGATACTCAGTGATATGCGATATTATAAAACGGAACAGAAAACGGTCGCTACTTAGTGCAGGACTGCTAAGAATATATCAGCTGCATTGCTGTACACACACACATACATACATACACATACATACATACATACATACATACATACATACATACATACATATATGTGTGTGTGTGTTTGTAATCAGCTGTCGATACATACACAAACACACACACACACATATATATGTGTGTGTGTGTCCTCTTTGCTATTTTATTCCTGGACTGTCTTATAAATCTAGTTATTTATCTCGCATTTGCATTCAAAATTAAAGTATAACAAAACAGAGAGAGAAAGAGAGATATTTACTGTCAACAACAGTCCATACACATTTGTCACGTGTTCATAATTCATTCTGAGCGTACTGCATTTTTCTACATCTGGATTTTACGGTAATCTTCATCCTTAAAAGATAATTATCAAGAAAGAATAAATAAAATTTTCACAAAAGAGTATATTTATTACTGTTTTTGAGTAGCCAGTAACTAAAGCAATTTGTGTAAATTGTCAGTTCAGAGGGAGTATGCTTATGCAAAGAAACGTCTATGTATACCGTCTTGATGTATACTGTAACCATATTGTAAATACAGTAATTGTAAATAATGTAAGTTTAATCCTTTCAATAAAAAGTAAAAAAAAAAAAAAATTCTTTCGCAGGGGAACTGACCTGAAGCTGAAGCGTGAAAACGGAACAGTGACGTAATGCTGTCAAGAATAAGAAGAAAAATACGTGATTCAAAAATGATCTGCAGTTATCATACAGGTATGGGAAACCTTACCAGTCTCTTCGTGTACTGTGGTCGCTTGAATGATTGAAAAAATGCAAAGGTGTTGAGGGAAATGGGATTTTATCTAGTTATCTTTATTTTGATAGATAATATTCGATAGTTATAGGACAAACTTTTTCCTCTAGTCCAGTGGTTCCCAAACTTTTTTGACCCATGCACCCTTTCACCATATGTCAGAATGTCATTCCCCCTCCACCCTTTCCAAAATTGTCTGCCTTAAAGGTGCATCCCAAATAATATGCAACAAAACACTAACAAACTCACAACCTAGCGGAGAGAAAACCAGCGTGACCTCTCAGTAGTGCGGACTGATGCACACTGCGTTTTGTGTGGTCCTAGAGCCAGTTTGAGCCTGCCAATCTGTCAAATCCCACCCCCTGAAAACCTGATATTTCCCCTGAGGGGAATTACCCCTAGTTGAGAACCACTGCTCCAGTTTAACTAAATATCTACTGTATTTGTGAAAGGATAAATTGATTTTTGTCAACTTCACGAAAAGTTGGTGAAATAGAATAGATGACATTTTTCTTACTTTATTCCGTAATTTTAATTTGCCCTATGACGGTGATATGCTGTGGTTCATTTACCACTAACTATCTCTCTCTCTCTCTCTCATCTGCTACTACTACCTATTGCAATTTTTTGTTATTTCTTGTATAGAGCGCAATCTTTACATAAATGCAAATGGGTTACTTCTTTCAATACACTGTTTTTTCCCTCAGAATGTAAACATTTATGTAGTCTGCAAATGGTTCCATCTTTATCACTCGTCTACATATTATTTTTTCACAATA
>NC_089741.1:29467686-29475186 GCF_040412425.1 Macrobrachium rosenbergii
TTGATAGGCCACCACCGGGCAGTGCTTAAAGTTTCATGGGCCGCGGCTCATACAGCATTATACCAAGACCACCGAAAGATAGATCTATTTTCGTTGGGCTTCATTACGCGATGTAACGGCTGTACAGAAAACTCGATTGCCCGGAAGAAACTTCGGCGCATTTTTTACTTGTTTAATGTCCAAACTGCTTGCATAAAGTGAAAATAATATTTCATTTGTTTTTACTATAAAACACTAAAGTCAGCGCTTCCGGATACCAGGAGCCTTATGACAAAATTGTAAAAACAAAAAACTTTTCTCACACAATATTCTCTTGAGTCTCGTTTTGCAAACAAAATGGATAACAAATTGACACACACTAAAGAGAGAAAAAAGTGTGTGCGAAAGTCACTGAAATTTAAAATGGCATCATTCCCTAGAACGACAGCGAAGCAAATTCTTTTAATATTCTGGTATTTTATTAATGTTTGATATTTTGAATACATCCACGGTCGCAGTGAAGGCGAAATTGCTAGTTTACGGAATGTATATACATTTCCATTCCCTCCACCCACCGCCTTCAGAGCGTCCTATTCCACCATTCCAAATTTGCCAACCATTCACCCCCAACCAAGGCAGCCTATGACGGCAAGGGACGATATTGCAAATGTTATTTACATTAACACGGCAAGTGGAAACTTGAGAAAAATTTTTGCCTGAATTCATCTCCAGCTGTCGACGACTTCAAGGCTTCTGCAGGAGAGAAAATTGTGTGTCCTCTCTCTCTCTCTCTCTCTCTCTCTCTCTGTCTCTCTCTCTCTCTCTCTCTCTCTCTCTCTCTCTATGATTATAGACTGAATGAAAAGGACTGAAATCAATCTATGACCCACGTGAGAGTACGCGTCGCTTTTCAAAAAGATATACTGTTAAATTGACAGTTTAAAAATCTCTCTTTCTCTCTATGAACCAAGTGAGATTAAGCGTCGTTTTTCAGAGATATATTGTTAAACTGATACTGAACTCTCTCTCTCTCTCTCTCTCTCTCTCTCTCTCTCTCTCTCTCTCTCTCTCTCTCTCTCTCTCTCTCTATGGTCATAGAATGAATGAAAAGGACTGAAATCCATCTATGAACCAAATGAGATTACGCGCCGTTTTCATAGACATATTGTTAAATTTACACTATAAAAAATGACCAAACGCAACAGCCATCAAAAGGTATTTGAAATCGAGGAATACTTCAGCTTTTAAGGCAACACAGTATTTCTGCTTAAGTTCCCTTCTTACTGCCCGCACATGAGCATGAGCCCGTGCTGGCATAAGGCCACCTTACTCTAAAACAACAAGTTCCCTTAGAAATACGTGAGATGGTGTCACAACAACGACGAATTATTATTATTATGTTATTATTATTATTATTATTATTATTATTATTATTATTATTATTATTCAGAAGACGAACCCTATTCATAAGGTACTCGAGAGTCGTGCAAGAACTGTACTTCCTGTTGTCACGTTTTTCCATAAAAAAAAAGTAACAGTAAACAAATCAAGTCAACAAGCCCACAGGGGCCACTGGCTTGAAATTCAAGCTTATAAAGAAAAGGCGTTCATTCGCAAGAAGCAATAGAAGGTAACAGGAAATACAGAAAGAAGAGATCAGTTATCAGAAAGAACAAAATAAATATACACATTAACAAATAAATAAGGAAAATTCTCTTAAACTTAATATAAAGTGAGACAACACATTGAAGGCCTTCAATTCCTATTCAAAGAACCCGACTCGGCAAAAGATGGAAATATTTTGCAGAGTCCATCCCTAAGCCATAAATTCAGGTAGTTTACGGGCTGCTTTAGGAGCAAGAGCCCGTGCCAGCACAAAAGCTAGCCTAATGAAAAAATAAAATCCTGAAAACATATGGACTGGCAACGGATATCCAAATATAAATCAAGAATCTTGTTTGGTTGATAATCCCGGTTAGTGAACCGTTGCCTAGGCAACAGTCTCTCTCTCTCTCTCTCTCTCTCTCTCTCTCTCTCTCTCTCTCTCTCTCTCTCTCTCTCTCTTTTAATTGCTTGGTATTTTATTCAAGGTACCCTTGAACTCAGCTCGACTGACAAAAATATTGAAAGAAATTCAACGGTGGATTATGTTGTATCAGTATGTACTTATCATCATTCGCTCTTCTTAAGACAGAGATATGATGCAGAGAGACAGGTCGGCGTATCAGAGCTTTCGCTACAACTTGAAAGAACATCACCTAATAATAATCGTAGCGATGTGGTAGCTCCAATTCGGAAGAGAACAGTGTAACACAGAAGAGGACAAAATCACGAACCGTTTGAGAATAAAACCGACAACGTTTGCAAGGAGTTACTACAATAGCCGCCCTAACAATACGTTACAGAAAACAGTCGACTCCATCTGCGGCCAATGCCGTCCGTTGTCTCCTGTCCCACACGAACAGACAGATCCGGAAACAGGAGACGCTAGAACATGACAAGACCAACGTCGGTTTCGCGGGCGACAATGCCGCGGTTCTCAGTCCGAGGAAAATGATATTCAGTTATGCTTCTATAATTATTATTATTATTATTATTATTATTATTATTATTATTATTATTATTATTACTATTATTGTTAAATGAAATTGCTGCATCAGCTGCATTTAATCTGTATAGAGTGTGTGGCCGAGAAAAGCAGTAATTAGAAAAAGAGAAGACTATACAATTTAAATGCAGCAATTTCATTTAACATCACCTGCTTAAAAGAGGGGTTTCTCCCGATATATTATTATTATTATTATTATTATTATTATTATTATTATTATTATTATTATTATTATTATTATTATTATTATTATTCAGAAGATATTACCTATTCACACGGAACAGGCCCACAGGGACCACTGACTTGAAATTCAAACTTCCAAAAGAATATTATGGTGTTCATTCGACAGAAGTAACAGAAGGTAATGGGAAATGCAGAAAGCAGAATCTCACGTCTTAGAAAAGTAAAAATGATTTAACAAATTAATAGACAGATAAGAATGTATTCAAATGCAAGGAGAATCGACAGAACGAAGGACGCAGAGTCGGTGCGACAAACACTACAGTAATTCTCACTATTTATGCGAGTGTATGAGGAACATTACTCAAAACTGAACTCGTCGTTATCATTAACATTATCATTACTATTATTATTCATACTGAATGGGAAGAAGGGTATAGACAGGAAGGGTAGAACTGGAAATATATAATTCTAAAAACACAATATTGCGATCTGCATTATGCAAACAGTATCGAGACTGAAACTTTGAATTCAATGCATACAATTTGAAATCACAATATACGTCGATTCGAATGACATGGTCAATAACAAATGAGAAATTAGCATAGGTAAACATATGTCGTTATAATCATATAACAAGAAATGAGTAGATACATAAGTCAGTAAAGGAATAGATACCTGCAGTATTTCTATAAATATGGAAGTTTGGGAGCTCGAATCCAGTTGTATTTGAGGTATGACCTTAAAACAAGCTGAAATAACGTGTTAATATTGAATACAAATTGAAATATATATACAGGATATATACATATATGTTATGCTTACACACATACATACATATATATATATATATATATATATATATATATATATATATATATATATATATATATATATATATATATATATACATATATATATATATTGTATGACTGTGAAATATTTCCTGTTAAAGCAGAATTCCATCAAATACGAAAACCTCTTTTCTGTAACCCTTCCTCATTCACTATTTCCTGATGAGAGAGACAGTTGGTCTTTGAAATACAGCCTTTATTAGTATTATATACATATATATATATAGTATATATATATATATATATATATATATATATATATATATATATATATATATATATATATAATACAACAAATACGTGCACAGCAAATACCCCTGATCCCATAAAGTAGAAACAGAAATATTTAACCTGAAACATACGTAGAGTCATAAAGCAAACAGAAGCTAAACACACACAAAAAAAAAAGGGATCCATTCAGAGTCAGCAAACACACAAACACGAGTTCAGATACACGAGAACTCATCTTCCGGATGCTTGTTTACATCGAGTTTGCTTTTTTCTTTGCCTGAAGCAGGCAGGCAGGCAGGCAGGCAGGCAGGAAGGAAGGCATTGCAGTAATGATCTGTAAACTTTTGAGAGAGAGAGAGAGAGAGAGAGAGAGAGAGAGAGAGAGAGAGAGAGAGAGAGAGAGTGACTTAACGGAAGGTAGCAATTTATGAGTAATGAAACTGCTCTCTTCCTCCGTCTTTTGACAGTAGTAGAGATATATATAAAAAATAAATTAAAAACAGAAAACAGGACTCATTGTAAGTCCCAACGACAAGTTTATAATGTCATAGAGCAGATATCACTGCTTATGTGACATTATATTTGTAATTACCTTCGAAAGTCTGACACTACACCTCATCATCTGACTAATTTTGCATCAAGAGAGATTCAGATCGTGAAATTACATTATTCTCTCTCTCTCTCTCTCTCTCTCTCTCTCTCTCTCTCTCTCTCTCTCTCTCTCTGTGTAATTACTTTTAATTACACCAACATTTTTGCGCATTGTATTTTTCGCAGAGATAAATGTTCCCCATTGCAGCTTTTGCTATTGTTCGACTCGATTCAAAGCGGATAATTCAAGCTGATATATTCCAGTGAAACTTCGCCTCCCTTAGTTTGGATTTTTCTTAAGAGTAAAAACAGTCGCTCCTTAATTCCAACATTCCCGCTCTACTTTCCCCCTGCAACTTTGGCTCTTCCGGGAATTTGCTCCCTAAATTTTTATTCCTGTTCCTATTGGAATTGTGGTGAGAGAAAGGCGTCCTTATTAATATGCATTAAACTTGAGCTCCCCCGTGGTAACTACTTCCCGAAGGGCGTACCAAGTCAATTTCCATTGTCTCATTCTCCCCATGATCTCTCTCTCTCTCTCTCTCTCTCTCTCTCTCTCTCTCTCTCTCTCTCTCTTCTCTTTCTCTCTCTCTCATTGTCGTTTTCCCTATGCTCTCTCTCTCTCTCTCTCTCTCTCTCTCTCTCTCTCTCTCTCTCTCTTTCTCTCTCTCTCTTCATTGTCGTTTCCCTGCTCTCTCTCTCTCTCTCTCTCTCTCTCTCTCTCTCTCTCTCTCTCTCTCTCTTTCTCTCTCTCTCTTCATTGTCGTTTTCCTATGCTCTCTCTCTCTCTCTCTCTCTCTCTCTCTCTCTCTCTCTCTCTTCATTGTCGTTTTCCTATGCTCTCTCTCTCTCTCTCTCTCTCTCTCTCTCTCTCTCTCTCTCTCTCTTTCTCTCTCTCTCTTCATTGTCGTTTTCCCTATGCTCTCTCTCTCTCTCTCTCTCTCTCTCTCTCTCTCTCTCTCTCATTGTCTCAGTCACCATTTCTCTCTTTCTCTCTCTCTTCACTGTCTCATTCACCATTCTCTCTCTCTCTCTCTCTCTCTCTCTCTCTTCATTTATCATTGTCTCTCTCTCTCTCTCTCTCTCTGTCTTTACTGTTTCAGTCAACATTTCTCTCTATCTCTCTTCATTATTCATTCTCTCTCTCTCTCTCTCTCTCTCTCTCTCTCTCTCTCTCTCTCTCTCTCTTTATTGTCTGTCACCGTTTCTCTCTATCTCTCTTCGTTGTTGCATTGACCATCATATCTCTCTCTCTCTCTCTCTCTCTCTCTCTCTCTCTCTCTCTCTCTCTCTCTCTCTCTCTCTCTTTTGTCTGCCTTTATTGTCTGTCACCGTTTCTCTCTATCTCTTTTCGTTGTTGCACTGACCATCATACCTCTCTCTCTCTCTCTCTCTCTCTCTCTCTCTCTCTCTCTCTCTCTCTCTCTCTCTCTCACAAACCACTTTTGAAACCCTGCGGTTTGGAGACTTGACGCTTTTATCATTCGATGTAAACCAGAAACGATGTTAAAGTAAAACAAGAAACGAAACGAGACCATGGTGAGTGATTGCATTACTTTCCACATACAATAACCAATAAGCTGTAAGTCTCGTGGAGTTAAAACGCCCGACGAAAACGGAGCAATACTGGAACAAACTTTTAATATCGACTGTACCTCTACTGAACTAAGCAGTGGATTCTGTACGTGGTTGACAGTCGACAGTATTGGGTTCTAGTCAAGACTGAAGGGGATGTAAGGCTAACAACTGCATCCTAAGATGTTCATGGTAATCAGGTTAATATCTGAACGGCCCGTGTAAGTAAAATCGTATACGTGAAATAAAAATTATATACAAAAATCGTATCGTAGTCTTCATGGGAAGATGGACCACTCTGATTAACAAAATATACCTGAGGACAAACTCTCAGTAAGATAAGGGGCAGAGGTCTCTGGGAATTTCAAACGCACCAGAGATGCAGATCAAAGCATTAACTGGAATGAGGTTCAAAGATTTTTCTTTAAGACAGTCAGCCCGTAAAAAAAACAAAATTAAAAATAAAAACTGAATGATCATCATTCATTCCAGCGACGTGCACCTGACATATTGGAACTTGAAAACGGATTATGTTGATGGAAGTATCTTTAAAACTATAACTGTACAACACGCACAGTAATTCACTAACTCTATACGTACAAACAAGTAATGCTGTACCAGTAGATGTTGTTGACTTACTGCCTATAATGACCTAAAACTTTTATTTCCCTATCTGTATCTAAAGTAAACAAGTAAAAAGTGCGCCGAAGTTTCTTCGGCACGCAATCGAGTCTTCTGTACAGCCGCTACAGCATATATTCAAGGCCACCGAAAATAGATCTGTCTTTCGATGGTCTCGATATAATGCTGTACGAGCCGCAGCCCATGAAAATTTAACCACGGCCAGGTGGTGGCCTATCCTGTTGTTTTTCCCGTTAAGGTTAGCTTCTACTGATGTTTTCCCTTGGTAAAGTTTGCCCTTACTGATGTTTTTCCTGTGTTAAGGTTCACTTTTACTGTTGTTTTTCCCATATTAAGGTTAGCTTCTACTGATGTTTTTCCCCTGGTAAGATTTGCCTTTATTGATGTTGTTCTGTGTTAAGGTTTACTTTTAATGTTGTTTTTCCCATGTTAAGGTTAGCTTCTAATTATGTTTTTCCCCTGCTAAAGTTTGCCTTTACTGATGTTTTTCCTGTGTCTTTAAGGTTTACTTTGACTTGTTTTTCCCATGTTAAGGTTAGCTTCTAATGATGTTTTTCCCCGGCTAAAGTTTGCCTTTATTGATGTTTTTCCTGTGTTAAGGTTTACTTTTACTGTTGTTTCTCCCATGCTAGGGTTAGCTCCTACTGATGTTTTTCCTTGGTAAAGTTTGCCATTACTGATGTTTTTCCTGTGTTAACATTTACCTTTACTGATGTTTTTTCCCGTGTTAAGGTTTACTTTTATTGATGTTTTTCCTGTGTTAAAGTGTGCTTTTACTATTGTTTTTCCCTCTGGTAAGATTCGGCTTCACTGACGTTTTTTTCAGTGAAAGGGTAATGT
>NC_089741.1:29480186-29512686 GCF_040412425.1 Macrobrachium rosenbergii
GTAAACAAGTTATTTTTTTGAGTGGATCTTTCAAGAGTCGCTGAAATCCGGCAGTTTAGAGGGCAAGGCTAATTTCAGTTGATCAAATTTATTTCTGTCATTGGAATATAGAATTTAGCCCAAAGGCCAAGCGCTGGGACGTATGAGGTCATTCAGCGCTGAAAGGGAAATTGCCAGAAAGGTTTGGAAGGTGAAACAGGAGGAAAACCTCGCAGTTGCACTGTGAAACAACTGTTAGGAGAGGGTGGAAAGTCAGATGGAAGAAAGAGAATATGAACGGAGGTACTGTACAGTTAAAGGAATGCAAGAGGGTGCAGTTAGGGGCCAAAGGAACGCTGCAAAGAACCTAACGTAATGCCTACAGTGCACCACGGGAGTTGCACTGACGGCGCTACCCCACCTACGGGACAATGTTGTAGCTGAAATTGGGTCTTTACTGTGTGTGAATCGAATTGAATTGAATACAGAATTTAGGTCAAAGGCCAAGCACTGGGATCTATGAGGTCATTCAACGCTGAAACGGAAATTGACAGTGAAAAGGTTTAAAAATGTGTAACAGGAGGAAAACCTCGCAGTTGCACTATGAATAAACTGTTAGGAGAGGGTGGAAGGTAAATGGAAGAATGAGAATATGAAAGGAAGTACAGAAAAAGGAACGAAAGGGTTGCAGCTAGGAGCTGAAGGCACGCTGCAAAGAACCCTAGGTAATGCCTACAGTGCACCGCATGAGATGCAGTGACGGCACTACCCCTCTACGGAGCATTGTGTGTGTGTGTGTGTGTATGAGAGAGAGAGAGAGAGAGAGAGAGAGAGAGAGAGAGAGATCATAGCAGCTCCTCTGTTATTGCCTTATGTAATTTACCGGTTTTCTTAGCATTTGCTGCACGAACCCAGAGACGGAAATACGTGCTGCCCGAACTTTGATAAGGAAATACGTGCTGCACGAATCCACTGACGGAAATGCATGCTGCACGAACCCACAGACGGAAATGCATGCTGCACGAATCCACAGACGGAAACACGTGCTGCACGAACCTAGACGCGGAAAAAAGTACTGCACGAACCTACGGATGGAAATACGTGCTGCACAAACACACAGACGGAATACGTGCTGCACGAACCCAACAGACGGAAATACGTGCTTCACAAACCCACAGATGGAAATACGCGCTGCACGAACCCAACAGACGGAAATACTTGCTGCACTAACTCACAGACGGAAATGCGTGCTGCATGAACCAAGAGACGGAAAACGTACTGCACGAACTTAGATACGGAAATACGTGCTACATTATACATTTTAAGAACTTCAGGACATTCAACTTTGCCGTGAAAACCATCGGAGGCCCAGCGACGGTTTCCGAAGAATTTAACAAGGTCGTCTACTACTCCAGCGCTATACTGAAAAAGGTGGAAGCCTTTAACATTACAAAATAATGCCGTACCCTCTCTCTTCTAAAAGGAGATCCTGTCATCGAAAGGAAAGGGGCCATCTACTGTATAAGTACTTCTAGTATATACGTACTTCTAGTACGCATACAGCAGATGGGGATTTCTAGGTGGTAATAAGGTCATTACTCAGCTCCAGGATAACCTCGAGATAACCTCCTTCTTCTACGCTACTAGAAGCTCCTCGTATAAGCGACCTTAAACAAACTTTTTCAGTTCATGGGACGCAGATGGAACTAGCCTATTTGAAATGGTCCCACTGTGCCAAAACGCATACAAGCCGTACGAATGGAATTTAAAATTCAGGCCAAAGGTCAACCTCTGGGATCTTTGAGGTCATTCAGGGAAATCGAGTGTAAAAAATGTTTGAAAAGTTTAAAATGTGGAAAATTTCGCAGCTGCACCGTGAAATAACTGTTAGGAGACGGGCGAAGTAAGATGGAAGAAAGAGAATATGAATGGATGTGCAGTAAAAGGAATGAAAGGGATTGCAGCTATGGGCCGGAGGGACGTGGCAAAGAACCCCAAGTAAAGCCTACAGCACACCGCGTGAGGTGCACTGACGACACTACCCACCCCCTACAACGCGCATGCGCTTCGGTCAACTCTACCATTTCACTCTCACACGCTCTCGACCAATCACATAATTGATACATATATTAGTTGTAAAATGCACATGATCAAATATTTGTCAACCCGAATGGTACGATAAAATTATATTTGTTTTTGGTAAAGTTAACTTTGATTAAATTCTGACTGTAGTACTATTAAAAATGTAAAATATTGTATATTTTCTCTAATAAAAGATAAAAAAAAAAATTTTGAAGCATCAGTTTTCCGCCGAGATCTTTATTGAGTTTGGAAGAATCAGTAAAGCCACACTGTACCGGAAATATTACCACGGTAAATTGAGTCAAGCGAACAGCGAGAAATACCTGACCAGTAATTTACCCTGTTCTCATCAGTAACAACCTTGTTCTGCTCTTCAGCAAGCTGGGGAATTGTTAAACGATTTACCAGACATTGGTGAAATAAATGTGAATCATTTGTGAGTTTGTGTGTTTGTGTCTGAGTGAGTTTGTGCAGGAGTGCTGTGGTACGTGTGTGTTTGAATGTACGTAGATTTGGGTGTTAGCGTATGTGAATATTAGTCTACGAGTATTAGTGTAAGCAAATGTTATTTGGGATATAGCTGGTATATGAACGCGTGTTTTAGTTCCTGTCGTGTAGGTGGGTTTTTCCTTTGGGTTTTTGTTGTGAAGAGACGTGAATGCAGATATGGGCGTAGGTGTTATTTGCCTGTAGGCCTATTACATACTACCCACGCTTGGTGTCTACGCGTTTAATGTATTTTCCCAAATGCCGTTAGATTTGGATGTAAAGCATTTAACTCGTTAACCTCTGAAAGGTCAAAGGATTATTCAAAAGCTCTCTCTCTCTCTCTCTCTCTCTCTCTCTCTCTCTCTCTCTCTCTCTCTCTCTCTCTCTAGCCTAAATCACAGTTTCACTATCTCCCTCCCCTCCAGCTGTCCTCTCTCTCTCTCTCTCTATCTCTCTCTAATCACAATTCACATGCAAATCTTTTTCTCAACATATCAAGTCATTATCATCCCCTCTCCAGCAGCTCTCTCTCTCTCTCTCTCTCTCTCTCTCTCTCTCTCTCTCTCTCTCTCTCTCTCTCTCTCTCTCGAAATCACATTTTACATGTAAGACTTTTCTCAGTATGTCAAACTATCTCACGTATCTTCCTTCCACCTGCAGTCCTCTCTCTCTCTCTCTCTCACACACACACACACACACACACACACACACAACGACGATAAATTATTTAAACCGAGCACCCACACTAAGTGTAAAACCTTTCACTAGTAAAAAGGAACCCACTGTTTTGACGTTAAGACGAATGTCAAAGTTTAAACGAACACAAAAAATCGAGACCAACATTCAGAATAAGCTAAATTAACACTCGCGTTTCTTGTTAATTAAGGTCAAAGATTTTTTTTTTTTTTCGTACAGTGACAACCTTCCCTCCAGCAATGAATTTCTCTTTTTAATTTCCTCTGTCTCATTTCAGTAAATTACCCCGCCTTACCAGGAAAGTGGATAGTCTACAGTTGTACTACCTGAGATGTTATGTCATATGAAGACAATTAAAATCACTACCAAGAGTTATGCATTCAGATTTCTGCAATAAGTAAGACAATACTTTATTTTAAAAAAATGGAAATATAATACCTTTACACATTATTCGAATGCTAACAAAGTTCTCTTCAGTAATCATTTCTTGAGTAAAAATTTCTGTGTTTATTTTTTTGTTTCATTTATCTTGGGTCTATAATCTCAATCACATTCAAAAGCCAGAGGTCTGTACCATACTTGAAACGCTTCTTACATGGCCCATTATCATTAATATTAATGTTAAAGATACAATATTTCGTTCACGGATTTTTAAAAAGGAATATTTCTCGCCACTTCGATTACTGAAGTGAGTATCCTTGCGAATATTATTGCTGCACTGTCACGTATTGACTTAAATCTTGCTGGGTACGATAACTTTCATATTAAAGGAAGCATACCTAGGTGACATATAGGCCTAAAAGTATGATAACTTAAATATCAAAGGAAGCATTCCTGACACATAGGCCTAAGAGTACGGTAACTTACACATCAGTGGAAGCATACCTGACACGTAGGCCTAAGCGTACAATAACTTTCATACCAAAAGGAAGCGTATCTAACTGACACGTAGGCCTAAGAGTACGTTAACTTTCATATCACAGGAAGCATACCTAACAGATACATAGGCCTAGGAAAAAGGAAGCATACTTAACTGACACGTAGGCCTATCTTGGAACCCTGCTAAACATTAACCACTTCCATCATTTTTCCCATTACCATGTCATTAACTTTGTCTCCCTGTTCATGAATACAGCTTCCATAAACAGAATGAATAATTATTAACGCCAAGTTTGTCCGAAGTATGTTACTAACGCTTTCTGGGTCATGTGAAGACGAGGCCATTGTGCCCTCCATTAACGTGGATGACCAAACACACAAAAATACCCAATTCCCGACACCGAAAACGCACAGATAACTATACCTTCAAATCCTGCACACTTTACGATAATCCTGGGATGAAATGATGCACTCAATGTGATAAAAACAAGTAGAAATTCGAAAAGAACTGAGGAGCAATCGTGGCCTACTTGGTTGCTTCCTCCTCGTCTACTTCTTCTTCTTCCCGCTCTGCAGTACTTGATGTCCGTGAATTTACAACTTTAAACTAGAACAATGGCCGCTGAATCATTACCGTTTTCCTTTTCGTCATTTTAGCCATGCAAGCTAAAATCTCAGGGAAGCTGGACCAAGTTGGGAACCTGGTAATATTCCAATTCCCAAACCGTCAGCTGCTCGACTAACACACCGCCTCCCACCTGTGATGCATCCATGATGTGTTGTGACAACACCTGTCGTAATGGATGTTAGTTTTCCGATTACTAGTTTAATAATGTAAATTACTATTTCTAGACCGTTGGAATTTGATTTTGAATGAGAGGGTAAGGCTAGAGAGCGGGATGGGAATGGATTCTATTCGAAATAAAAGACAATCATGTTTTTCCCGTCAATTTCTATTCGTGGCTTAACCTTCGACTTCCCTATAGGCTCTTTGCTCCGTACTTGAATAAGGAGACCCCCATATTCTGTCATAATGGCGAAAAGCTACTTGATTACCGATTGAATAGTTCTCCTCACGTTAACCACCTCTTCGTTCTAGGACTTGTAAAACTACATACATTTTCGGATTTGTACATACACACACACACATACCTTGGTCTGCACTAATAAAGCAAATTAGTTACAGCTAGTTATATTAACGTAAGCCACCCCAATGCTCCTACTAAAACAAGTTCAGGTCCAAAGCAGTTTGCCACATTCACTTTTCGTAACCCCTATATTTTCTCCACTCCTCCGTAAGCTCTTCATAAATTAGCGCTTAATATATGTAAGACATGTAAAATAAGTAACAATCCCTTGCAAGATATATTTTTCGCAAGATTCCTGAGAGGCAAATTGAGCATTCACGGGTAAAAACAAACTGCTGAATGTAGACCTATGCTATGCACCTACTGTAAGTTCTCTTCTTTCCTGGTAGTTGGAGTTTTCTGGGTGGTCGGCAATAAAGTTACAGGAAAAAAGTCACAAATCTTGGCTAGGAAAAAAGTCACGAAAAAAGTGACATTAATTTTTGGTGGCCGGTAATAAAACCACTTGGGAAAAATTCAAAGTTTTTCATGGTATTTGCAGTCTCTTGTTTATGTTTATACGGAAATCGCCAAGGTGCTTGTAATAATCACCCAACAAAGGTGGATACACGACGGGTTTAAAAAAATTCCCCAACGGGCTTGTAGTAAACATGCCGGCAAAGGCGGTATACATACCGGGTTAAAACGGAAAGATTATTGTGACTTTTTCTCCTGTGACTTTTTTCTGTGACTTTTACCTGGTTCGTTTTCTTTTATAGCCTTTTACTTGAGTTCTCGATTGGAACTTTCTAGACAGAATCAACTTTTAGTTCTAAAACTCAAACCAAGGCTATAATTTTAATAGTACAAGCACCCAAACACCTCTTTTATTTTTATCACGTCAGTTACGAGGCACTGGAAGTGTACAGTAGACTTAATTATTTACCAAAAAAATGCCATTGTCCTTCCCGTAAGGACCAATACTCAAACGCTTTATAAAAGCTAAAAAACTTTGAAATGTTAACCACAGCCTTTGATTTGGCAGAGTTTATCAGGATTGCCAAGTATTTAAATCACTCATTTATATTGAGAATGACACTTCATAGATAAACCGTTTAGATAACAGTATATAAACATAATATGACATTAAAGTAGACTGCATCCTGACAAGACGGTTCGCGAGAAGTGCTGTATTTGAATAGTATCGAACCTTTTCAAGACATTCCCTTAGATCAAGCCTTGCAATTATCTCTTAGCTTTCTTCACGAATTGAGTTGAATTGAATTGAACATAGGATTTAGGCCAAAGGCCAAGCACGGGGAACAATGAGGTCATTCAGCGCTGAAACGGAAATTGACAGTAAAAATTTGAAAGGCGAAGCAGGAGGAAAACCTTGCAGTTGCACTATGAGTCAGTTGATAGGAGAGAGTGGAAAGTAGGTACAGTGAAAGTAACGAAAGGGGTTGCAGCCAGGGGCCGAAGGAACGCTGTATTGAGATCAATATCTTCGCTAATTTTGAAGAACACATATATTATTGCATTATCTATCATCAGTCACTTCCCAGTCGTAAAGGTCTGATTCTGCAGTCCGTCACGACAATACTCAATTTGTTATCAACTAGATGGATATATATATATATATATATATATATATATATATATATATATATATATATATATATATATATATATATATATATACTGTATATGTGTGTGTGTATGAATTAGAAACTTGGTCATGATACTTGTACAGTGAATGCTTGGTGTTGATTTAACAGCTGAGTAATCAAGTCATACATTTCAAGTGTTAATGAAACACACACACACATGCACACACGTACACACACTAGAAGGCAGAAATGAAATTTTAATAACTGGAAGAGAAAACGCGAGGGAAATACGAAACTTTTAACTTAGAACACTGTCCACCAAGCCGAGAGCGTCGGCCTAGGTGATCGAGGGTCCTTGGTTGTTGGCTTGTCAGCGCTTGGTCTCTGGCGTCCTTAGGTTGGTGCAGTGAACTCGACCAGCCAACTAGTCGACGGAGTAGGTTCGTTTACTTTAGCCATTTGAAAGTTTGTGCCCGAAGTGCGTACTCGCGTTGTTACAGTGGCTTAATTTTTTTTATTATTATTATTATTCGTTTGGTAATTGTGAGGGAGATAGTTGGTTTTGCTGGCTTGTCATCGGTTTGACAGAAGCATTTTCCATTCAAAAGGATTTCAAGGTAAGTAATGGGATTATTTTAACTTGGCGTTGTTTTTTGGTAATGACTTCTGTAGCCTCGAGTGTCAAGGAATTAAACTGTAGCTAGAGTGTAATTAAACTAAACTTTGCTTTTTGTGCCTCATTTATTGACTGTAAGCTTCTCTCAACCTTTTATACGCATTTTGACCTTGAATGTTACTAACGAAATTTGTTTTTCCAGACTTGGTTTGACATCTGCAGCGTTGTACGTATTTGCCGAATTTCCATCTTAACCAGTGTGTTCTTGAGTTTTGAAGCCTTCTGTAACGGTAAAGTGAAACTAGTTGTTTAAGCATTTTGATAGTTTGCATTTAACCTAGTAAAGCTTTTTAAACAGTACAGTTCTGTTGCACTATAGAATTGCAAATATCTTTAGTTATTTAAGTGTTAGGCTTCCATTAACGTGGTTCAAGACTGCTGTTTTATTTAATTTTGAACTAAGTTGGTTTAACTTTTTTTTTAATAGGCCGTCAAGTATGCTGCTTTGAGACTTTAAGATTTTCTTATGCATTCGAATAAGCTAGGTTAAGACTTCGGTTTTCCCATAGTGTCTGGCAAATTGGTTAAAGACTTCGGGTTTCTCAAGCTTTCAAATCAGCTGGTTTGACTTTCGGTTTTCCGAAGCTCTGAAATAAGCTGGTTTTGACTTTGGTTTTCTTGGGCTTTCACCTAAGGTGGTTTTGACTTTGGTTTTCTTGGGCTTTTTCTTGGGCTTTCACCTAAGGTGGTTGACCTAAGGTGGTTTTGACTTTGGTTTTCTTGGGCTTTCACCTAAGGTGGTTTTGACTTTGGTTTTCTTGGGCTTTCACCTAAGGTGGTTTTGACTTTGGTTTTCTTGGGCTTTCACCTAAGGTGGTTTTGACTTTGGTTTTCTTGGGCTTTCACCTAAGGTGGTTTTGACTTCGGTTTTCTTGGGCTTTCACCTAAGGTGGTTTTGACTACGGTTTTCTTGGGCTTTCCAGACCTTTCCAAATAAGGTGTATTCTGTTTTCTGCTTTCAAATAAGCTGGTTTTGACTTTGGTTTTGGGCTTTCACCTAAGGTTTTTGACATCAGTTTTCTTGGCAAGGTGGTTTGATTGGTTTGATTTTTTGACAGGCTTTGTAATCTGGTTTTTGACTTCAGTTTTTCTTAGGCCTTTTTTCCTGGGCTTTCACTTAGGTGGTTTCAAGTAAGGTTGTTTTGACTCTCCAGTTTTCTTGGGCTTTCAAATAAGCTTTTTGACTTTTTTCTTGGGCCACCTAAGGTGGTTTTGAGATTTTTGCTAAGTGGTTTTGAGGTCCATGAGGTTTTCCTGGTTGTTTTTTTCTTGGAACCTAAGGTGGTTTTGACTTGGTTTTTGGTTTTCTGTTTCCAAAGGCTTCTTGGGTGGTTTTGACTTTGGTTTTCTTGGGCTTTCACCTAAGGTGGTTTTGACTTTGGTTTTCTTGGGCTAAAATGGTTTTCATTTGGTTTTTTTTTTCACCTCCACCTCTTATAAGGTGCCTTTGACTTTTGGTTTTCTTGGGCTGGTGGTTTTGACTTTGGTTTTCTTTGTTTCACTTAAGGTGGTTTTGAACTTCTTATGGTGGTTTTGACTTTGGTTTTCTTGACCTGCCATAAAAGTTCTTGGTTTCTTGGGCTTAACCTTTTTTTTTTTTTTTTTCTTGGGCTAAAGTTTTACTAATTTGGTTTTAATTTAGTTTTACCTAAGGTGGTTTGACTTTGGTTTTCTTGGGCTTTCACCTAAGGTGGTTTTTGACTTTTAATTTTTACTAATTTTTGACTTTTGGTTTTAAGGCTTTTGACTTTGGTTTTCTTGGGACTTTTCACCTAAGGTGGTTTTGACATTAATATTCACCTAAGGTGGTTTTGACATTATTTTTACTTTTAGTTTTCCTGTAAGGTTTTGACTTATTTTAATTTTGAAGGTTTAGTTTTTTTCTTGGGCTTTCATAAGGTTAATTTTGGTTTTCAGGCTTTCACCTAAGGTGGTTTTGACTTTGGTTTTCTTGGGCTTTCACCTGGTGGTTTTGACTTTTAAGGCTTTCATATTAATTTTGACGTTTAGTTTTTTAAGGTGTATTAATTTTTTACTGGTTAGTTTTAAGATTGGTTTGATATTAATTTTTTGAAGTCGGTTTTCGGTTTAGGCTTTTAAATAAGCTTATTACCCTTAAGATTTTTTTGCTATAGGTCCATGAGGCCTGGTTAAGTTTTAAAGGCTATTAACTTTTGGCTTTTTTTTTACTGTTTAGTTTTAACTTCTTATGGTATATTAATTTTTTACTGTTTAGTTTTAAGGAGTATATTAATTTTACTTTTTACTATTTAGTTTTAAGGAGTATATTAATTTTTACTGTTTAGTTTTTTAAAGTATATTAATTTTTACTGTTTAGTTTTAAGGAGTTAATTAATTTTTTTACTGTTTTTAGCTTTTAAGGCTTATATTAATTTTTACTGTTTAGCTTTAATTTTGAAGGTTTAGTTTTAAGGCTTATATTAATTTTTTACTGTTTAGTTTTAAGGAGTATATTAATTTTTTACTGTTTAGTTTTAAGGAGTATATTAATTTTTTACTGTTTAGTTTTAAGGCGTATATTAATTTTTTACTGTTTAGTTTTAAGGCTTAAAATTTAATTAATAAATATTCATAAATTTAAAAGTTCCGGGGCAACGATTAGTATATAGGTGTTCAAGTTTGTGTTAATGTAGCTAACTAGTTTTTTTAGCATATGCGAGCATTAGTGTATAATTAAAGCTATAATTTTTATTCGTTCATATCTAAGTCACGAGGGAAGTAGCCATTATTTCATAGAACTGGGTTAACCTTTCAAATTTGGATCCTCATACTTTCATTAACGTTTGACAAAGTCCAGGGCAACAGTTAAGATTTAGATTTCAATTTGTGGCAATGTAGCCGCTTAGTGTTTTAAGTATTTGGAGTATAAAAGTTTAATGCATTAAGGTATAATCTGTTCACATAAGCCACGAGGGAAGCAGCTAGTTGAATTTCATAAGCTTGGTTAACTTTTCAAATTCTAGACTACTCAGATTCATCCTCAAATTTCATGTAACTTTCAACTTTGACAAGTCTTTCGGCTATAATACAGATTTTTCTAAAATAGCTTTCTTTTAAAGAACCTAACTGCACCCAATCTCATGCAGGTGGACGCTGGAAGTTTTTGAAAGCTGGCCTGCAGAGTATTCAATGCAGTAAGCTGTATCTGAAGTTTCTTTAGTGATGTGAGAAGATAGTTTTACACAAGCGGACTGAACTCCAATCACGAAGGTGCTTATCGACTGTTGATGCGTTTTAAGATTTATATTAAACAGCATGTTAGTCTGAAGTTATGTAACCCGACGTAAGAGTTAATATTAAAAAGCATGTTATTCCCAAGTTTTCATATACCCAGACTTTTATTTAGCAAAAATTTGTGTACTGTTTTATACCTGTTGTGGGCTCAATACTGGTTTGTTTTTCTCATGTTAAAGTTCCAGATGGATTAAATGAAAGGTACTGGAAAATCAATGTATTAAAGTCCTTATCTTGGCGCAATGTTACAGAAACTAAACTTCTTGTTATCCACATAATTGAACAGTTGGAGTGGTTGAAAAACGAATCAACCTGGCTATATCGAAGTGTGAGTGGTGGAAACATTCTGTAATGAATAAAAAACCAGGGTCTAAAGACTCCTTGTTTGACATCTGGCTGAAATATTTATTTTATCAGATTTAGCAGAAGCTTCACATGTCAGCACTTGAAACGCTATATTCAAATGCGTGGAGTTTGTCAGACCTTAAGGACTGTGTAAATTTGAATAAATTATCCGAAAGCTCTTGAACTCTTTAAATTTAGAGACCTGCTGGCAATCATTAGGCTTTGTGAATTAGTTTTTCTTGATCGAAGGCGCAATGGTTTCCCGAGCACTGAAGTTTGGTCTATGTACTGCAAAATGTGCAGAAAATTCAAAACTAGTGACCTTAATCTTATTTTGGTTTAATAGTGTCCCGATTTATCAAGTAATTTGAACATTGCCTTAATAGGAGCTACTTGAAGTGCTAACGGGTATTGGACTTCATAATAGGGCATGAATGGGAGATAGTATATGTACTCTAGAATTACTAGTTGAAAGTAAAAGTTCACTGATCTTTTAAGTTTTGGGAGTTGAAGATTTTTATGGAATAAAGTACAGATATCTACGTATTCGCCATTGAGAAATCTTCAAGAGGAATTTGGTTTGATAACTTGTTAGTGAGCTTGGGAGAAATTATTAGATAAGATTAAGTTAGTGTCATGGTTGAAGTATACACTTGACATGAACTGCCGAAATTCGGCTACTTAATTGAACACGGGACAGCTGGAAGGTAGATTTGATCTCTGGTTAAGGGTAAGACGGAAGCTGGATCAGGTGCCTTAGCTGAGGGTGGATATGTAGGAATGAATGAACTCTTATCAAGAGTATGTAGCTGACATCTCGAATAAATAAAATCATGTGTAATGGTGACGACTTAACTAGGAGTGCTCGTGATTGGTAATCAAGGTAGAAAGCAGTGTGCACGCTTTGAGGTTAGTCTAGGTTGAGGGATGGCTTGAGTGATAGCCAGGCGGTAATTAATAACCGATGGTTGGCCAAGTGTTGACCAAGCAGTAACATGGCTGACTAGTGGGCGAGAGAATGGTACTAGTGGGAGATCAGTTAATTTCGACCACGAGAAAACTACCAGATGTTTTTTATAGAAAGTCAGTCGGATGCATTGCTATTGTAGGCCTAATGCTAGGTAGATTAGAGCTTGAGATCGGTTAAGCACGGTTTACACGCTACGATAAATTGTAGCGATTTATTGTAATGAAAAGGTTACAATTTGTCGTTACGTGTAAACAGGAGAACTCTACAATAAATCGCTACGATCTCCTGTTTACACTTAACGACAAATTGTAACAACCTTTTCATTACAATAAATCGCTACAATTTAACGTAACGTGTAAACCGTGCTTTAAATTTATGCTGAAGTGGTAAAGCAAATCGACAACTTCGTTAGACGGGGTGCTCTTCTAAGTAGTAGTGGGCCTCTGAACTGCTGTAATTTGATGAAATGCCACATTATTTCAAAAGACTGCGAAGTGAATGTTTTGATTTCAGAGACGTCTAGGTAACACGGTGCACAGAAACTTGAGATTGTGTGAGTTTTGAACGCTGGACTATTTGGTTTAAGAAAACAGTTTCAATAAGAGCATTAGATATAATAGTCACACAAAACACGCGATATGTTAAATCGTTTACAGAACCTCAGCTCAATGGATTAGCATAGCCATTATGAAATTAAAGAAATTGACGGTGTTCAAGGAAATGTTAACTCAGTATAAAGCCCACCAGTCTCCGAGAGCCTTCAATATGCAGAGGGAGGGGGAGGGAGTCTGCATAATAGAAATTCGCAGAATGTTTCACGGAGCTAATAAACGCTTCCTCTGAGCCAGCAGGAATAATAAAGAGAATACACAAAAGATTATCCACTTTGCAGAAAGGTGAATAAAATTGTAGACTTGGGCTTTATTTTAAAAATTTTATTGTGTGAACTGCTAAAAGTTAGGTGGGTAATGGATGCTTAGAGCAGTAACTTGGATTCGTAGATAAAAGTAATGGTTATGTTAAATGTTAGCTTGGTACGAAGCGTTATCAAGCTACTGAATTTGAAACATATTTTGAATTAGGTCGGTAAAAATGGACGTCTGTTGGTTAAAATTTAGACAAGTTCTTATTGCAAGTTCAGTAAGAACTATGTCTGAATTTTAAGCAACACTTCCTTTGTTACCAACCTAAAATAAAATATCAGTATCAATTACCATTAAAATATCAATAGCCAGTTGTTATTCTTGACATTTCAAGTTATGTAACTTTTAAAGGGGTAATGATAGATAGGTGATTTAGTTGCTGTGTTTAAGTTTAGTTTTTGTGACCATAAGTGAGTATTTTTATAATGTCAATCCTACAAAGTACTTAGAGGATGATCGACGGGCGATGAGTCCCAAGAAAAAGTGGAAACGAAATCGCCAACTTTAGATCATTGCTCAGATGAGAATTAGAAGAATAATTCAAATAGGGTTGATATTGTGAACAAGACCCGTCACTAATTTAGTCTAAGTAAAGGTTATATGGTTCAGGTAACGATGGCTTCTTCCCCATATACGTTAGGTTCCACGTAGGGGGGTGGCGCCATCAGCTCACCTCACGCGGTGCACTGCAGGCATTTTACTTAATGTTCTTTGTAGCGTTCCTTCGGCCCTTAGCTGCAACCCCTTTCATTCCTATTACTGCACCTTCGTTCATATTCTCATTCTTCCTTCTTACTTTCCACCATCTCTGACAGTTGTTCCATAGTGCAACTTCGAGGTTTTCGTCCTGTTACGCCTTTCAGACCACCTTTACTCTCTGTTTCCCTTTCATCACTGAATGACCTCTTATATTAGGCCACAGCGCTTGGTCTTTGGTCAAAATTTTATATCTCCCCACCCTCTTTTTCTCCGATTACGTAATCTGTTAAAAACCATCGGACTGCGTCAGTGCACCTTGTACTTAATTGACGAACTCCCTCGTTTAGACTAATAACCATTTCTTGCCTCGTTTAGACTGATAACCATTTCTTGCCTCGTTTAGACTGATAACCATTTCTTTCCTTTCCAGTTACCACCACGAACGGACATCCGGCTTCTTCCCTCACGTTTCAAGTGGTCGAGACATCTGGCTGGCAGGAAAGGACATTAATCGATGAGGTAATGAATGAGGGATTGCCAGTTATTTCATTCTCATCATTATTGAACTTCCGGATCATGGGAAATTAGCGAACCCACTCGCAGAAGGGTTCACTATTCTTCACAAAATTATTGGGTTCGTTATTCTTTACGTGGGAATAATCGGGTTCGCTGTTCTAGACGTGAACACTTCGGTACCAGACATTTGTTCCCCAGGGGCCAGTACTAAAGGCGAAATACATCTGACCCCCCAGGGGCTAATACTAAGGCGAAATATCACTTGACCCCACAGGGGCTAGTACTAAACACGGCGAAACAGCTTAGATGAACCACTGTTTCGCCGTGTTTAGTACTAGCCCTCACGTGGAATTGTAGTTAGGACCGGAAAGGGTTGGCCATTCTTGACCAGGGGGTCATTGGGTTCGTTGTTCTTGACATGGTGGTATTGGGTTCGCTAATCTTGACGTGATCCGAATCAGAATGGGACTAGCTAAGCAGAATGGATGCTTGGCGTCAGTATGTTCGAGGTTGTATTGGTATAGAGAGGCCTGTTGCTTATTTACTCCCTGGCCACAGTTAGCCTGAAGATTCCAGTTCCAATTCCTACTTGACTTTTGAAAAGAGGGAGTGGATAGAGGAGAGGGAATCATTATTATGAATTCCCCATTCTCCGCTCTTTTAAGGAGAGTACCGAGGCTGCATAAGTGCACTTATCTGGAATACTTAATCTGGATAGATTGATACTGTTTACAGACAAAATTATTATTTATTATTTGAGAGGATGAACCCTATTCATATGGAACAAGCCCACCAAAGGAGCTATTGACTTGAAATTCAATCTTCCAAAGAATATGGTGTTCATTAGGAAGAAGTAAGAGGAAGTAAAGGGAAATACAGAAAGAAATCTATATATTAATTAAGAAAAAATAGATAAATAATAATGTATTAAATGCAAGAATAGTATCAGGGCAGTAAAACATTGCATCTTAACTTGAACTTCTGAAGTTCCAGTTGCATCGACCAACCTCTTAAAAAAAAATCTGTTCTTGTCAATCCTTCCCCACCCCAACTCGCCCCCTCCTCCCCCAACTCGCCCCCTCCCCCACCCCCAACTCGCCTCCCCCCCCCCCCAACTCGCCCCCTCCCCATCTCCAGATAGGGACCACATTCTGGACCTCCCAATCAATCTCAATCCAGAGCCGATGTAATGGACGGGCTTTGGGAAGGTAATTAGCATTTCAAATGGGTTTAGTGTTAGATGATATAAATCAGAGTCCCCGAATTGGCGTAGTGCCGTCAGTGCACCTCAAGTGGTGCACTGTATGTATTTCTTAAGTTTCTTTGCAGCGTCCCTTCGGCCCCTAGCTGCAGCCTCTTTCATTCCTTTTACTGTACCTCCGTTCATATTCTTCCTTCCATCTGACTTTTCACCCTCTCCAACAGTTGTTTCATAGTGCAACTGCGAAGTTTCCCTTCTGTTTCACCTTTCAAACCTTCGTACTGTAAATTTCCCTTTCAGCGCTTAGTGACCTCATAGGTCCCAGTGCTTGGCCTCTGGCCTATATTCGATATCCTATTCTATTCAAGAAATCCGAGCTAACGCACCTTAGCGGGGATTACTTAGTTCTGAGCCGACGGCTGAGTTGTTTCCTTGGCTTTGGACACTTGTGAATCTCTCGACGATATTTTATAAAGCCTTAGAAGGGATTAACTGTTTTGGAATTTTGTCTTTCCCATTTGTTTCTCGGTTGGCAAGATTGTCTGAGATACTTGTTCAAAGGCTTGGTCTTTTGATATGTGGCCTTGATAGCCCTGTTAGCTTTTCTCTCTCTCTCTCTCTCTCTCTCTCTCTCTCTCTCTCTCTCTCTCTCTCTGAAATTTGCTCTGACAGTTATGTTAACTCCAAATGCAGTGAAAGAGACCATTTTCTTTCATGTTTAACTATGCATTATTTTTCGATTTAGTGTTCATCTCTCTCTCTCTCTCTCTCTCTCTCTCTCTCTCTCTGAAATTTACTTTGACAGTTATATTAACTCCAAATGCACCGAAAGAGACATTTTCAATCATGTTTAAGTATCCATTATTTTTCGACTTAGTGTTCATCTCTCTCTCTCTCTCTCTCTCTCTCTCTCTCTCTCTCTCTCTCTCTCAAATTTACTCTGACAGTTATATTAACTCCAAATGCAACGAAGGAGACCATTTTCATTCATGCTTAATTATCCATTATTTTTCGATTTAGTGTTCATTGCTCTCTCTCTCTCTCTCTCTCTCTCTCTCTCTCTCTCTCTCTCTCTCTCTCTCTCTCTCTCTTTACTCTGAAAGTTATATTAACTCCAAATGCAGCGAAGGAGACCATTTTCATTCATGCTTAATTATCCATTATTTTTCGATTTAGTGTTCATTCTCTCTCTCTCTCTCTCTCTCTCTCTCTCTCTCTCTCTCTCTCTCTCTCTCTCTCTCTCTCTCTGGGCAATTAAGCTCTCACATTGGCAATCACACCCACAAACACAAATATCTTTTTACTCTTTTAGGGATCTTTTTCCCCCGTAGGCATTACTTAAGGTTCTTTGCAGCGTGCCTTCGGCCCCAAGCTGCAACCCCTGTCGTTTCTTTTACTGTACCTCCTTTCATATTCTCTTCCTTCCCACCTCTCCTAACAATTGATCCATAGTGCAACTGCTTTGAGGTTTTCCTCTCGTTACACCTTTCAAACCTTCTTACAGCCAATTCCCTTTTCAGCAGTGAATGACCTCATAGGTCCCAGAGCTTGGCCTTTGGCCTAAATTCTATATTCTATCCTCTGCTCTATAATTTTAATGTATGTTTACACCTACGCCACTGTGGATTTCTTCACCATTTTCGTGACTCGTGCTATTATGCGATTCTTATGAGCCATTGAGAATGGCAGAACTTCTGGACAATAGAAACGTGAGAATCAGTTTTTACTTCGTGGACGTTTAACAAGAAAGTATTACGAAGAATGGAAGGGAGGTGAATGAAACAATGCCCAACGAAAGAGAACATAGCGGGACGAAAGAGGATACGGAGAAAGAATTACGAAAGACAGTGAAAGGCGAGTGTTTGATTGATTTGTTGAAAGGATTAGATGACCTGATTCGCAACGAACCGGAGACATAAACAGGAGATTAGGAAGTGTCGAGGGTCACCTGGAGAGAGAGGGGGAGGGGGGGGGGAGTCGGCACAGAAGAACGAAGTGAAATGTGAAGGGATATAAATGAGGAGGTGATTGAAGAGGAAAATGTCACATGCTATGAAACATGACAAAAATTATTATTTTTCCAAAATTATTTTTCTAGAGGGAGAGAGGGGGCGGGGGGGAGGTGGCATGGAAGAACGAAGTGAAACGTAAAAGGGTATAAATGGGGAGGTGAATGGAGAGGAAAAAACATATGCTATAAGTTTATAAAACATGAAAAAAAAAATTTATTTCTCTAAAATAATTTTTTTAGATAGAGAGGGAGGGGGGAGTTGGTATGCAAAAACGAAGTGAGATATAAAAGGATATAAATAAGGAGATGAATCGGGAAGAAAATTACCATATGCCATAAAACATGAAACACATTTATTTAAATTTTCTAAAATTTTTTTTCGATAACTGCATAGCGTAGTTAAGTATAAAGCGTAAAGAACTCTATCTATATTTTGTTTAGAATGATTGTTTCTTCACCTACACAATAAATGAAACGGTAAAATGTGCACCAGTTCTGTCCCTCCACAAAAATATCTTGAGATTATATTCCACTACTCCCCGTAGGAGGGTATTGCTATCAGTGCACCTCAAGGGTTGTACTGTAGGCATTACTTAAGGTTCTTTGCAACGTCCCTTCGACCCCTAGCTGTGACCTCTTTCATTCTTTTTACTGTACCTCCATTCATATTCTTCCATCTTACTTTCCACCCTCTCTAACAATTGTTTCATAGTGCAACTGCTTTGAGGTTTTCCTCCTGTTACACCTTTCAAACTTACCTGCTCTCAGTTTCCCTTGCAGCGCTGAATGACCTCACAGGTCCCAACTGTTGGCCTTTGCCTGCATTCTAAATCCCATTCTACTCCTGGAAATGGGATTCAGTTGGCTGTAATGAGCCAAGTGCCTCACATAACTGCGAGTCTGTGGACTAGGGAAGGGATTCAGTTCCTCTGGTTAGCTCCAATTCCCCTTTCGGTACCAAAGGGGGAATTGGAGTGATTGCTTGGGTGACGGGGTGACCTCGACTTGTTAATCCCTTGGAGGAATTTCAGGTTCTGTTTTTGTTTTAAGTTTCTGTTGATAGTTCTTAAGTTATAGAGGGCTATTTGTTTTTTTGCCCAAAATGTGGGTAGTTATGTCAAAAATATTTACCCCGGTGCACCTCAGGCAGTGGACTGTAGGCATTCCTTAAGGTTCTTTGCAGCGTCCCTGCGGCCCCTTGCTGCAGCCCCTTTCGTTCCTTTTACTGTAACTGTATCATAATCTTTATTCCATTTTACTTTCCACCCTCTTCTAACAATTGTGTCACAGTGTTAAAACTGCGAGATTTTCCTTCTGTTACACCTTTCAAAGTTTTTTGCTCTCAATTTTCCTCTCGGCGCTGGATTACCTCGTGAGTCCCAGCGCTTGGCATTCTGCCTAACTTGTATATTTATCTATCAAAAATATTAAAAATATTATAGAGTAATACAATATTTCAGAATTTACAGAGTGCCTGGATGGCAGTGGAAAAAATTCAGCCATAGAGTGCAAAAAGTGACGTACACTGGAAAATGTAAGCGATTAATAACTTTAATTATCATTCATTTAAATTTGCCAACATGCATATCGAAGAAGGAAAAGAGGCCACAAAAAAAAATGATGTGAAGAAAGTGAAGAGGCGAGCGAAGATAATAAGAAATACACGGAAAAAACAACGATTACGGAACAATCGTATAAAACAGTACGTAGCTAGTTCTTGCGATATACATAATAGTCATCCTCCCACCCACCCCGTCCCCCTTCATAGAAAACGGAGGGAGCACCGCTTGACCAGCAGCATTTCATTTCCTCATTCGAGTTTATGAGTCGAAAACAAAACATTCGGTGTTATTTCAACTGCAGGGCCAAGGCAGGAAGCTTGCTTGTCCCTTTAAAGGCAAGCAGGGGGTCCGAAGGGGGCCTTTGTTTAGGGAATAAGTTATTTTGCATCCCCGATCCCGCTCGGACAACAAGCAAAGATAACAAATTCTCGGAGGGTCTTTGTATCCCGAGTGAAATATGGTGGTGGTCTTTCATTCGCCTGCGAATTAGCAAGAGGGTTGGAGAGAGCGAGATAGGAGATTTGAATCTCTCTCTCTCTCTCTCTCTCTCTCTCTCTCTCTCTCTCTCTCTCTCTCTCTCTCTCTCTTTCTCTTTCTTCTGGCTTTTATCAGTGTGAAAGGCAATGGTTTAACTATTTAATTCTCTCTCTCTCTCTCTCTCTCTCTCTCTCTCTCTCTCTCTCTCTCTCTCTCTCTCTCTCTCTCTCTCAATTAGTGAATTATCCCCTCTCCATTAATCCTCCTATTTTTCCTTCTACTTTTACCGTGTTGTTGAGCAAAATGCTCTCTTGAATAAAAAAAAAATTAATTCCCTTTTATTCTGTTAAACATTCAGCTAAAACAACATTGCAATTATTTCTGAGTGCATATTGAATCCTTTTGAGTTTTATTAAACGATGCGCGGGGTATTATGTCATTCAATACCCCGTAGGGGGGTAGCGCCGTCAGTGCACCTCACGGGGTGCACTGTAGGCATTACTAAGGGTTCTTTGCAGCGTCCCTTCGACCCCCTAGCTGCAACCCCTTTCATTCCTTTTACTGTACCTCCATTCGTATTACCTGTCTTCCATCTTGCTATCCACTCTCCCCTGACAAACATTTCATAGTGCAACTGGAAGGTTTCCCTTCTGTTACACCTTTCTACCTACCCTCAATTTCCTTTCCAGCATTGAATGACCTCATAGGTTCCAGTGTTTGGCCTTTGGCCTAAACTCTATATTGCATTCCATTCCTATCCCATTCAATAAGAAAATTTTAGTTCAGTATTTTTTTTTTTTTTTTTAGCATTAGAGCCGTCTTCCAACCGACAATTTAATTGCTTCTTTTTCATGTCTAGATGAGGTTTACGAAAGCAACACAAGATTAAAAGAAGGCCATTCCAAGAACATTGGGTAAAAGTGAAAGGATTACGGTTTTGTTAAAAGTATTCTATTATAATATTCAGTGGATCTCAACCATTACAAAACAAAGTACTCCAGAGCGCTTAACCGTTCCCCGTTTTTTACAGAGAAGGTTTTATATGGCAGTAATCCTCCTTTAATCCTCCTTATCTATCATCATTTTATGAGGTCAGTGTATAAATGCTCCATCTAATTATAAAGCATTTTGTAATGCTCCATCTAATTATATAGCATTTTGTAATAATCCATCTCATAGATCAGTGGCCCCTGAGGTGGGATTGTTCCATGAATAGGGTTCGACTTCTGAATGATAATAAAAATATGTTCCTTGTTTGCGCGTGTATGTGGGTATAAAGCATCTTATAATACTTCATCTGGTTATGCAGCATTTTGTAGAGCCTTTTCTACAAAACTTCAATGTAGATTCTACAATTAAGTCTTGGTCGTTATACAACTTTATCGGGATTAACTTGTAGTTGTCATTTTACAATAATATTCGTGGATATTAAAATATGAATGTTCATTGTTCAAAAATCAGCATATTAGCTTTTTAATATTTCGACTTAATATTTGAGATCACTGACTTTATACTTTGAGCAGCTCAAGTTATTACTGGCGTGCAACGCTCATCAGAATGAGCTTTCCTGTGGTGGTATAAGATCACAGTAATCTCTGAAGCTGGATTAAAAAAATATCGGCCCTAACAATAAATCAAGGTTCAGTGCAAGTTGATAAGATATAAATGATATTTTTGTTAACATAAGCCATATTATATACATAAGAACTTTCTGTAGATTTCACAGACAGTCAGATTTCCTGTGCAGTTCCGCTTTTCTGATCAGCGTCCTTGGACACTTATCTTAACACCGACATCTCTTTTGTGCAATATGGCGTCTTGAATTGAACTGAATTGAATACAGAATTTATGCCAAAGGCCAAGCACTGGGACCTATGAGGTCATTCAACAGTGATATGGAAATTGATAGTAAAAGGTTTGAAAGTTGTAACGGGAGGAAATCCTCGCAGTTGCACTATGAATCAATCGTTAAGAGAGGGTGGAAAGTAAGATGGAAGAAAGAGAATATGAAAGGAAGTACAGTGAAAGGAACGAAAGGGGTTGTAGATAGGGGCCGAAGGCACACAGCAAAGAACCTTAAAGTAATGCCTACAGTGCACCACATGAGGTGCACTGACGGCACTGCCCCCGTACGGGGAAATATGGCATCTTATTCTTTCTTTAGCAGGTATTATTTCAGTCAGTGTCTGGTGAAATTTAAGGAGAGTGTTCCTTCATTAAGTCAAGGATATTTCTCTCTTGATCAGAGACTCTCTCCATTTCAGTTGTCCCATGTGGCACTTTTCTTTAACAGGTATTATTTCGGTCGGTTTCCGATTAGCAGGGGCCGTTTAACACCCGTTAAGCTACCTCTTCACGACGGAAATGAAACTCGTACACCACGGGGTCATGGAATTCCCTTTCTTCCTCTGCTCTCCATATTACCTGAGATGATGTAACTCAACTCTTTTCATCCCTCTTTTATTCCTTCTGTTCCTTTCTTTCAAATTGCCATTCCCGTAAGCCTCTTCTTTCAAGTTGCCAGTCCCGTAGGCCTCTTCTTTCAAGTTTCCATTCCCGTAAGCCTCTTCTTTCAAGTTGCCAGTCCCGTAGGCCTCTTCTTTCAAGTTTCCATTCCCGTAAGCCTCTCCTTTCAAGTTGCCATTCCCGTAAGCCTCTCCTTTCAGTTGCCATTCCCGTAAGCCTCTTCTTTCAAGTTGCCATTCCCGTAAGCCTCTTCTTGCAAGATGCCATTCCCGTTAGCCTCTTCTTTCAAGTTGCCATTCCTGTAAGCTGTTGCCAGTCCCGTAAAGGCCTCTTCTTTCAAGTTGCCATTCCCGTCCTGCAAGTTGCCATTCCTGCAAGCCTCTCCTTTCAGTTGCCATTCCTGTAAGCCTCTTCCTTCAAGTTGCCATTCCTGCAAGCCTCTCCTTTCAGTTGCCATTCCTTGCCATTCCTCAAGCCTTCTTTTCCTCTCCTTTTAGTTGCCAAGCCTTTCTTGCCATTCCCGTGCAAGTCCGTAAGCCTCTTCTTTCAAGGTTTCAAGTTGCCATTCCTAAGCCTCTCCTTTCAGTTGCCATTCCCGCCTCTTCTTTCAAGTTGCCCGTATTCCTTTGAAGTTGCCAAAGCCTCTCCTTTCAGTTGCCATTCCCGTAAGCCTCTTCTTTCAAGTTGCCATTCCCGCCATTCCATTCCGTAAGCCTCTTCTTGCAAGATTTCAAGTTGCCATGCCATTCCAGTCCCGTAAGCCTCTTCTTTTCAAGTTGCCATTCCCATAAGCCTCCCTTTCAGTTGCCATTCCCGTAAGCCTCTTCTTTCAAGTTGCCATTCCCGTAAGCCTCTTCTTGCATGATGCCATTCCCGTTAGCCTCTTCTTTCAAGTTGCCATTCCTGTAAGCCTCTTCTTTCAAGTTGCCATTCCTGTAAGCCTCTTCTTTCAAGTTGCCATTCCCGTAAGCCTCTTCTTTCAAGTTGCCATTCCCGTAAGCCTCTTCTTTCAAGTTGCCAGTCCCGTAGGCCTCTTCTTTCAAGTTGCCATTCCCGTAAGCCTCCTTTCTTCATTCCTTTCCTTTCAGTTGCCATTCCTAACCGTAAGCCTCTTCCTTCAAGTTGCCATTCCCGTAGCCTCTTCTTGCAAGATGCCATTCCCGTTAGCCTCTTCTTTCAAGTTGCCAGTCCCGTAAGCCTCTTCTTTCAAGGTGCCATTCCCGTAAGCCTCTTCTTTCAGTTGCCATTCCCGTAAGCCTCTCCTTTCAGTTGCCATTCCCGTAAGCCTCTTCTTTCAAGTTGCCATTCCCGTAAGCCTCTTCTTTCAAGTTGCCATTCCAAAGGCCTCTTCTTTCAAGTTGCCATTCCCGTAGGCCTCCTCGTATAAGGAAAATGAGAAATAAAAGGGGATGTTTAGAAGGGATAACACTAAAGCTAGTGACTGTATGATTAATTCGCCGAGAGAGTATAAGCCAGCATTGCAGCCGTGTTCGTGGGAGGATTTGGAAGGGGCAGGGTAATAGTAGGAAGAGGAATAACACCAGGATATTATGAGGATGAAGGATGATCCGAGATGACTAAGGGATGAGGGGCAAGGAGAGGGAGAGGATGCGCAAAAAAGAGAGAAAGAGATGAAATGACGATTATGTTCGTTGTTTATAACAGGTTATTGTTATTTATTATTGTTATTCAGTCCGGGTACGTTCGGAGATTAATTTTACAGTGTTGGAGAAGTTGCTGATGTTTTGTTGTCAGTCTTGATAAATCTGTATTATTTTTTAATTTTTTATTTTTTACAATAATTGATGAGAACTCAATCCTTCTTTTCAGTGTGCATGACGTTATGAAATGCTGAAATGATAATTAGCAAAATTTATTTAAATCTCTGCTGGATGATAAAGAATAGACTCATATTTCATAATGATGGAGTCTTCATTTGTGATTTTGATTCTCATGAAATTTAGGCTGTCAAGCCAAGCACTGGGGCACTTTCTGCTATTCAACATTTAAATTAAATGAGAAATAAACTACGAAATGAGAACCAAGCCAGCCTGTTCAACAAAGATAGCATTTAAATTATTTAAACTTCTGGGCACATTAGTCATAAAGTTGCAACAAATGGCTGAAGTAAACACAAGAGCACCAAGAACAGATTTACTATTAATAATGATAATATCAACAGGAAAGACAAATTGTTTTGTTCCAGTAGCAAAAGTCACTTTGTAACAATAAAACGTCCGGTATCCAATTGCGTCTAGTTTTGATTAGCAAAGCAAATCTCTAGGTAATACCCCTGCCGTAGGAAATACGTTCCCCACTTCCACCAAATATTTTTTAAAGGAATATATTTAACTCTCTTTCCTGAATCCTCCATTCTCTTAAGCCATAAGCTACAAGGACCCTTAAACTACGAGCAACCTTCAACTACGAGCACCCTTAAACTACGAATAATGATACTTTGAGCAACCTCAAACTATGAACCACCCTTAAAGTACGAGCACCTTAAAATACAAGCAACAATAAACTACAAACACCCTTAAACTGCGAGCAACCTTAAGCTACGAGCAACCTTAAACTGCGAACAACCTTAATCTGCCAGAACCCTTAAACTAAGAGCATACTTAAACTACGAGCACCCTTTGCCATAATCAGCCAAAAACAACCGTTGTCAACAGACATTAAACAATTTTCTCCTGTACTCGTGTCGTTTGATTGTCGTCAGGTGCCTTATTGCCTACCGCAAGGTCTTCTTTAGACCTTGGCCTAACGTTCCAATTGGCTGGGCCTAGTGCATATACCCACGCTATGCTTAGTCCATACGCCCACACTAGGCCTAGTCTACACGCCCACACTAGGCCTAGTCCATACCCCCCGCACTAGGCCTAGTCTATACGGCTAAGTACAACTTATACTCTGTTTTTTCCAGCTGTCCACCCGCCTGTGGTGCTCGCGCATGGTAACACTGCGTCCTGGGCTTTAGATAGTTACGCTATGTGTAAGTTTTATGTAAATAAAAGGATATCTGGGTGTGCATTTGCAACTGAAAAGTATTTTCATAATTTACTGTATGCGAATTACACCGTTAATATTCGAAATAAGATATTGTTATTATTGTTGAATGTAAACTGCCTTTTCGGGGTGGCGAATGGAACAGCCAAACTCAGTGGCGGGAAAATTGCCTCTCTCGCTGTTCACAACGGCAAGATGTCAACTTTACTGGACCACACCTACTCTGCTACCAAGCTACGTGTTACTTCATTACACGTTAGCATATCAGTATATACTTTTAATTTTTATAAAGTGCGTTTTAGCCAGATACGGGTGGAGTGTGCTGTTCCGTCTCCCGCTTTCCCTCCCTCCTCCAGGACCGTAATTCAACTTACGCATATCACTCGATTGATAAAACATCTGTTCTCCACTTCATTTTTATGGGGAAGTATTCGTTTTTCATCATTCTTTCTCGAGACCGTTTTTCAGCCAAGAATATTAGGGTGGTAATCATACACTGCTGACAATATCTTTATGACGAGCCGAGTTATAAGGAAAAACAGTTAAGGATTTTTTTTACATGAAAGTGTCTGCTGCCGCTGCATGATTCTATGGTAATTCCTCATTTCTCGTAGTTGACTAAAACAAATTTGTAGCTACTCCTTTTATTTAACATTACAATTATGTTAAAAAGACGTGTCAGTGCTAGGCTACATGTTATTAATAAATGAATATGTAAACAAATGTAAGGCTCCTTTGATTATGGGATTACCACCCTAATAGTCTTGGCTGGAAAATTGTCTCGAGAATGAATGATGAAAAACGAACACTGCCTCTGGCTGTTCCATTCGCCACCCCGAAAAGGCAGCTTACATTCAACAATAATAACAATATCCTATTTCGAATATTAACGGTGTAATTCGCATACAGTAAATTATTAAAACACTTTTTAGTTGCAAATGTACACCCAGATATCCTTTTATTTACATAAAACTTACACATAGCGTAACTATTTAAAGCCCAAGACCCAGTGTTACCATGCGCGAACACCACAGGCGGGTGGACAGATTAAAAAAAAAAAAAAAAAAACAGACTATAGTCCATGTACCCACACTAGGCGGGTTCTTCCCTTTAAAACCTTACAACACATTGCATAAGGCTTGTGCTGCCATAAGATTGGCCTAATCTAGTTATTTTTTCCAACCTCTGGTATTGGGTGCCTTCACATCGACGTCTCAGGGATCCTTTAATATATGCGCTCGTGCGTGCAGCGTGTGTGTGTGTGTGTGTGTGTGGTTTTGTGCACCATGGTTCAGTGGTAAGGCACTAGGCTAGCATATGCTAGGACCATGGCTCGATCCCTTCCGGCTGCCCTCCAGTCGACCCAGTGGGTGAATGAATACCAGCTGAGGTTAAGAAATATATGCTCGCTTATATGTACAAACACACACACATATATACACATACATACATACATGTATGTATATATGTACATATATGTGTCATCATATATGCATACACACACACACACACACACACATATATATATATATATATATATATATATATATATATATATATATATATATATATATATATATATATATATATATATATATATATATATATATATATATATATATATATATATATATATATATATATATATATATATATATATTATACGTGTTTGTGTGTGTGTGCATGTACCCGTTCGTCCGTGTAAGCTCGTATAAACAAAACGTCACGCCAAAAAAATAGAAGCAAAAATTGTCCTGTCAACCCTTTTGTGTCATAATATTTCCCTGTCTTTTATACCAGTTGGCCTTCAAGCCCTTAATATTTACGACGATACGGTCAGAAGAACGCTAATTGTGGCCTTGGTAATGTCAGTCACTTTTCCCATCCAACGCACATTTTATTCCAGGTTCATTGTTTTCCATACGAGATTTTATCCATTCATTTATCCATTTATCCGTTTATTGATCTATTTACCTATTTATTCCTCTATTTATTTGTCACCCCGTACAGTATTTCTCTTGCCGGAATCACGAAGAGTAATTGGTATTCTTTATAGATGTCGACGCTTTTAATATGGCGTTCTGCAAATTTTCGTGTAGAATTTTTATTTCGCAAAGCTACGAGCAAAAAGTACTTTATTTGTTTATTTGTTTATTTAATTATTTTTTTTTTTTTGTGGCGTGTTTTCGGTTGGTGATGTAAAGACGGTTTTCGTACACGTTAAAGTCCTGTTTTTGCAGTTTCCCCCTTTTTTTTAGTTATTTGTTATATTTTGAATTTACAGCCCCTGCGTTCAATGTAAGTGGGATACTCAGTGATATGCGATATTATAAACGAACAGAAAACGGTCGCTACTTAGTGCAGGACTGCTAAGAATATATCAGCTGCATTGCTGTACACACACACATACATACATACATACATACATACATACATACATATATATGTGTGTGTGTGTTTGTGTCAGCCGTCGATACACACACAAACACACACACACACATATATATATGTGTGTGTGTGTGTGTCCTCTTGCTATTTTATTCCTGGACTGTCTTATAAATCTAGTTATCTATCTCGCATTTGCATTCAAAATTAAAGTATAACAAACAGAGAGAGAGAAAGAGAGAGATTTTTACCGTCAACTGCAGTCCATACACATTTGTCACGTGTTCATAATTCATTCTGAGCGTACTGCATTTTTCTACATCTGGATTTTACGGTAACTTCATCCTTAAAAGATAATTATCAAGAAAGAATAAATAAAATTTTCACAAAAGAGTATATTTATTACTGTTTTTGAGTAGCCAGTAACTAAAGCAATTTGTGTAAATTGTCAGTTCAGAGGAGTATGCTTATGCAAAGAAACGTCTATGTATACTGTCTTGATGTATACTGTAACCATATTGTAAATACAGTAATTGTAAATAATGTAAGTTTAATCCTTTCAATAAAAGTAAAAAAAAATTTCTTTCAGGGAACTGACCTGAAGCTGAAGCGTGAAAACGGAACAGTGACGTAATGCTGTCAAGAATAAGAAGAAAAATACGTGATTCAAAAATGATCTGCAGTTATCATACAGGTATGGGAAACCTTACCAGTCTCTTCGTGTACTGTGGTCGCTTGAATGATTGAAAAATGCAAAAGGTGTTGAGGGAAATGGGATTTTATCTAGTTATCTTTATTTTGATAGATAATATTCGATAGTTATAGGACAAACTTTTTCCTCTGGTTCAGTGGTTCTCAAACTTTTGTGGTCCGTGCACCCTTCCACCATATGTCAGAATGTCATTCCCCCTCCACCCCTTTCCAAAATTGTCTGCCTTAAAAGGTGCATCCCAAATAATATGCAACAAAACACTAACAAACTCACAACCTAGCGGAGAGAAAACCCAGCGTGACCTCTCAGTAGTGCGGACTGATGCACACTGCGTTTTGTGTGGTCCTAGAGCCAGTTTGAGCCTGCCAATCTGTGGTCACAATCCCACCGCCCCGAAAACCCTGATATTTCCCCCTAGGGGGGAATTACCCCCTAGTTGAGAACCACTGCTCCAGTTTAACTAAATATCTACTGTATTTGTGAAAGGATAAATTGATTTTTTGTCAACTTCACGAAAAGTTGGTGAAATAGAATAGATGACATTTTTTCTTACTTTATTCCGTAATTTTAATTTGCCCTATGACGGTGATATGCTGTGGTTCATTTACCACTTGCTTTATCTCTCTCTCTCTCTCTCTCTCATCTGCTACTACTACCTATTGCAATTTTTTTGCTATTTCTTGTATAGAAAGCGCAATCTTTACATAAAATGCAAATGGGTTACTTCTTTCAATACACTGTTTTTTTCCTCAGAATGTAAACAGATTTATGTAAACTGCAAATGGTTCCATCTTTATCACTCGTCCTACATATTATTTTTCACAATAGAGATTTCTGCATATAATGTAAATGAAGCCAACTTCATTTACATTATGTGGAAAAATCTGTGTTGTAAAAAATAACATGTAGGGTGAGTGATGAAGATGAAACCATTGGCAGTTTACATAAATGTGTTTATATTCTGAGGGGAAAAAACAGTGTACTGAGAGAAGAAAACTATTTACATTTTAAGTCAAGATTACGTTTTCTGTACAAGGTATATCAAAAATGTGTTCATTATAGTTTGGTTTAGAATTTTTCCTAATGCAAATGATTCGTTACGCTTTATTTGTTCAACAGATTTCTTCGTAAAATCCAAAATGTTTACACGGAATGTAAATCAATTTGCTTTCTTCAGTAAAACTCGATACTTGTCGAAAAAGAACGGTTTACATTTTACGTCCATATCTTCTCTATAAACTCGAATTATTGAATTGAATTGATATGAATATAGAATTTAGGTCAAAGGCCAAACACTGAAACCTATGAGGTCATTCAGTGCTGAAACGGAAATTGTCAGTAAAAAAGTTTAAAAGGTTTAAAAGGTGTAACAGGAGGAGAACCTCGTGGATGCACTGTGAATCAGTCGTTAGGAGAAGGTGGAAAGTAAGATGGAAGAAAGAGAATATGAAAGGAGGCACAGTAAAAGGAATAAAAGGGGTTGCAGCTAGGGGCCTAAGGAAGACACGCTGCAAAGAACCTTAAGTAATGCCTACGGTGCACCGCATGAGGTGCCCTGACGGCGCTACCCCTCCTACGGGGAAAAACTCGACTTATTCATCGAAAAGGATAGGCACAGATTCGATTGCATTCAGCGCCGGGGAATGCATGCGGAAACAAGCACAGCACAAGCACGTTAAATGAATGCTTGTTTGCGGAAACAAACACGATATGGATTCTCGTTTGCGTGTTTACCTGTCTTTGAAGCAGCGCGCATATGAATGATTTGCTTTCCGAGTTTACACCTGCTGTTTGCGAAAGCGAGGTTCATTCAAATTTATGCGCGATTGTGCTCCGGCAACAATTGGTCCACAGCAACGAATTTTGATTTGGGCTTTTAATTGAGTGGAGCGATTGTGTACGGAGCGATTGTATGGTTGTCGATGGTAATAATTTTTTGAGATTTTTATTTCCATCTCTCTCTCTTTCTCCCAAATTCTTTTTTTTTTTTTTTTTTTTTTTTTTTTTTTGAGTTTCAGTCAGTTATTATTCTTTTCTGTTTCGTCTTTTTCCTGTTCCCTTTTGCCTTCGTTTCATTCTTTCGTCCTTCCTATTGCCTGTTTGTTTATTTATCTATTTGTTGATTTATTTATTTATTTGTTTATTTATTGATTTATTCATTGATTTACTTCCGGCCTTGTTTGACTTCTTCGTCAAGATTTTCTCTTGATCATATTTATACCGAACTAACTGTCTCACCCCTATCGGCTAAGGATTACCTCTTCGAGGTTCGATTCCCTCCTTGGATGACCTCATCGAGGCTCGGTTTCCTCCTTGGATGACCACATCGAGGTTCAATGTCGCCCGTGGATGACCCCATCGAGGCTCGGTTTCCTCCTTGGATGACCTCTTCGAGGTTCGATTCCTCCTTTGGGTTACCTCTTCGAGGTTCGGTTTCCTCCTTTGTATTACCTCTTGAGGATCGATTTCCTCCTTGGAATACCTCTTCGAGGTTCGATTTCCTCCTTGGAATATCTCTTCGAGATTCGATTTCCTCCTTGGATTACCTCTTGAGTTTCGATTTCCTCCTTGGAATACCTCTTCGAGGTTCGATTTCCTCCTTGGATTACCTCTTCGAGGTCTTCTCGTTTTTAATTTCGTCCACCCTACGCTGCAGCATACCCCACAACAGGCGATTAACAACCTTGTACATGATGCCTTGCTGAGATTGACAGACGCATACTGGAATTTTAAGGAAACTTTCTCTTACCTCTCCTCTCCACCCCGTCCCGGGGATCGAACGTGGGTTCTTTGTTTGTGAGTCGAGATTGGTAACTTTATACTACGAAGAGAGAGAGAGAGAGAGAGAGAGAGAGAGAGAGAGAGAGAGAGAGAGAGAGAGAGAGAGAGCAACTATCTCGGTCCTGGTAATTCGAGTCTTTCTACAGTATACCTCCGAATAGAGAGAGAGAGAGAGAGAGAGAGAGAGAGAGAGAGAGAGAGAGAGAGAGAGAGAGAGAGAGAGAGAGAGAGAGAGAAGAGAAAGCTTTTTATAAGTATATTTGCGAGACTGAGAGGGAGAAATTGAACCAGCCTGACATGACACAAATTATCAGAGAGAGAGAGAGAGAAAAAAAAGCAGCATCTTGGTCCCAATAACTCGAGTCTTTCCATCTAAAGAAGTATCTCGGTCAATTTGCTTCATGGGAAAACTCGGGGCGCAGATTCTCATCATAACTTTCGAAGAAGATCTTCGGCAATCTTTCACTTCGAAATCTTCGTTCGTTTCCAGTGTCTGACCAGACGTCGGGAGGAAGGGATGAGACCACACGTTATTTTCTTTTATTTTCAAGATAGAAAAATCCCTTAATAGGGACAGAACGTATTTGAAGTAGGGTGTGTGTATTTGAGGTAGAGAGATGGGGGGAGGGTGGAGGGGATAAGGACTACTTTCTGTATGCGAGAGATGAGCGTAAAAGCAGAAGTTTTAACGAGTAAATTAACGGTAGACTCTGCCAGAATGTGGGAGTATCTTGTAACTTGATTGTGAAATATTAGGAGGTCGTGAGGTAAGCTTATATGGGCATGGATAGATGTTGCTCCAGCATCTCTGCGCAGTATCTATAAAATCTCGCTTCGAATACTTATTCCTCTTTTTTACTTATCACTTTTAATGCACTTTAATGTTCTTTTAGTTTTCTGGAAAAGAAAACTATTGCACCGGCTTTGTCTGTCCGTCCGCACTTTTTTCTGTCCGCCCTCAGATCTTAAAAACTACTTAGGCTAGAGGGCTGCAAATTGGTACGTTGATTATCCACTCTCCAGTCATCAAACATACCAAATTGTAGCCCTCTAGCCTCAGTAGTTTTTATTTTTTGAAGGTTAAAGTTAGCCATGATCGTAGATCTGGCGTTGATTTTAGATAGGCCACCACCGGGCCGTGGTTAAAGTTTCATGCGCCGCGGCTCATACAGCATTATGCCGAGACCACCGAAAGACAGATCTATTTTCGGTGGCCTTGATTAAACGCTAAAGTGGCTGTACAGGAAACTCGATTGCGCCGAAGAAAATTTCGTTCATTTTTTACTTGTTTTAAGTAGAATCCAATTTATTACATTTTATTCTCTTTTGAAGGAAAAGTCCATCCACACGAAAATCATTGCCAAAATCTTTAAATTAAAAATATAGATATCACAATATATTAAAGACAAACATTCTTGGATATTTTACGCATTTTATTCATATATATATATATTTTCCATTATTCATATATATATATATATATATATATATATATATATATATATATATATATATATATATATATATATATATATATATATATATATTATATATATCTATCTACGGCAGCATTCTAAATTTTGATAAAAAAATATCACAAAATTTCGATTAACGAGGTACCAAAAAAAAAAAAAAAAAAATTGTACCCGGCAGGAGGGTAGTGCCGTCAGTGCACCCCACGCGGTGTACTGTAGGCATTACTTCAGGCCC
>NC_089741.1:29517686-29545186 GCF_040412425.1 Macrobrachium rosenbergii
AGAGAGAGATTTCTCTTCCTGCAGATGTCTTAAGAGAGAGAGAGAGAGAGAGAGAGAGAGAGAGAGAGAGAGAGAGAGAGAGAGAGAGAGAGAGAGAGATTCTCTTCCTGCAGATGTCTTGAAGAAGAGAGAGAGAGAGAGAGAGAGAGAGAGAGAGAGAGAGATTCTCTTCCTGCAGATGCCTTGAAGAGAGAGAGAGAGAGAGAGAGAGAGAGAGAGAGAGAGAGAGAGATTTCTCTTCCTGCAGATGCCTTGAAGAGAGAGAGAGAGAGAGAGAGAGAGAGAGGAGAGAGAGAGAGAGAGAGATTTCTCTTCCTGCAGATGCCTTGAAGAGAGAGAGAGAGAGAGACAGACAGACAGAGAGAGGGAGAGAGATTTCTCTTCCTGCAGATGCCTTGAAGAGAGAGAGAGAGAGAGGGAGAGAGATTTCTCTTCCTGCAGATGCCTTGAAGAGAGAGAGAGAGGGGGGAAGGGAGATTTCTCTTCCTGCAGATGCCTTGAAGAGAGAGAGAGAGAGAGAGAGAGAGAGAGAGAGATTTCTCTTCCTGCAGATGCCTTGAAGAGAGAGAGAGAGATTTCTCTTCCTGCAGATGCCTTGAAGAGAGAGAAAGAGAGATTTCTCTTCCTGCAGATGCCTTGAAGAGAGAGAGAGAGAGAGGAGAGATTTCTCTTCCTGCAGATGCCTTGAAGAGAGAGAGAGAGAGAGGGAGAGAGATTTCTCTTCCTGCAGATGCCTTGAAGAGAGAGAGAGAGAGAGAGAGAGAGGGAGAGAGATTTGTCTTCCTGCAGATGCCTTGAAGAGAGAGAGAGAGAGAGAGAGAGAGAGAGAGAGAGAGAGAGAGAGAGAGATTTCTCCTTGCAGATGCCTTGAGAGAGAGAGAGAGAGAGAGAGAGAGAGAGAGATTTCTCTTCCTGCAGATGCCTTGAAGTCGTTGACAGCTGGAGATGAATTCTCGGAAAAATTTTTTCCCAAGTTCCCCACCTGCTGTGTTAATGTAAATAACATTTGCAAATATCGCTCCTTGCCATCATGCTTAAAAGTGTGAGAAAGAAGAAGAAGAAGAAGAAGAAGGAAGAACTGACAGAAGAGTGTGTAAAGAGTAGGGCGATAAATTTAGGCAGAGGGACGCGATGACATCAAGATAACAATGGCATCGGGAAGTAGATGATTATATTCTGTTTTAAATATTTTCCCTTTCTTTGCTTCGTCTGTTGGCATCTTTTTGTCATCCACCTCCTTCCCCTTTTTTGACTTCTATATTTTCAACTTTTTTAGTTTTCTGTAAAAGAAAACTATTGTGCCGGCTTTGCCTGTCCGTCCGCACTTATTCTGTCCGCACTTTTCTGTCCGCCCTTAGATCTTAAAAACTACTAAGGCTAGAGGGCTGCAAATTGGTATGTTGATCATCCTCCCTCCTATCATCAAACATACCAAATTGCAGCCCTCTAGCCACAGTAGTTTTTATTCTATTTAAGGTTAAAGTTGGCCACGGCCGGGCCGTGGTTACAGTTTCACGGGCCGCTGCTCATACTGCATTATACCGAGACCACCGAAAGATAGATCTGTTTTCGGTGGCCTTGATTATACGCTGTACAGAAAACTCGATTGAGCCGAAGAAACTTCGGTGCATTGATTTCCTTGTTTATGTTTTCCCCTTCGAATACCGCATTGTCAATCTGACCTCCATTTCACTCTCCTCTACCCACAGGAAATTTTAGGCGGACTGTCTCCTCATTATTATTCATGAAGGAATAATTCCCTCGGTGTGTGTGTGTGCGTGTGTGTGTGTGTGTGGACGTACTAGTGATGTTTAGAATATTTATGAATGCCTCAGTCAAGGATTGGTTTCTTTTCTGTGATATTCTGATCCCTGGGAATTCCTTGCTTGTGGTACTGCCTTCAGCGCACCTCATGGGCGGCACACTGTAGGCATTACTTAACGTTCACTGCAGCGTCCCTTCCTTAAGCCCCTAGCTGCAACCTCTTTCGTTCCTATTACCGTACCTCCGTTCATATTCTCTTTCTTCCATCTTGCTGTCCATCCTCTCCTACCAATTGTTTCACAGCGCAACTGCTTTGAGGTTTTCCTCCTGTTACACCTTTCAAACCTTTCTCCCCTCAATTCCCTTTTCAGCGCTGAATGACCTCATAGGTCCCAGTGCTTGGCCTTTGGCCAAAATTCAGTATTCAAAGAAATATTTGCTCTTAAATTTTCCCTCACGCTTTGCGTTTGACTAGTAATCTTTACTCACGTAATTATCGGATTATCGGTCTGTCTATAATAATGCTAAATAGGAGATTAGTGTTTAACGGAAAATTATAATACATTCAGTGAATATTTATCATAAATAAGATTCTGATATGGCTTTCACTACTGAAGGTTTGTAATGAGGGGTACCTCCCCCACCCTATAATTTGAGGGTAAAGAAACTTCATAAGAGGTACCTCGCCAACCCTATAATAGTAAGGTAAAGACACGTATCAACAGGTACCTCTACCAAGCCATTTAACACGTAACGAGAGGTACCTCCCGGCCCTATAACAGTAAGGTACAGAAACTTCATAAGAGGTACCTCCCCTACCAATAATAGGAAGGTAAAGACACGTCATTAGAGGTAACCTCTACCACGCCGTATAACACGTAACAAGAGGTACCTCCGTACTCTGTCACGAGAGGCAAATACCCCACGCCCCGAACCCTCCCGAAAAAAAAAAAATTGGGAACGTACAGTACAGCCAGAACCACACAACATTTTATGAGTACGGTACCTCGAGAGGTGTACAGAGCTTCTAATCCCCAAGATCTAAATGGATGATAGTTCCCGAGCAGAGTCTGAAGAGAGTTGTGCAAATATATTCGGGAAAGTTGGTAAATAGACAATCATGCATTCGAAACTTATCCGCTCGATCTTTGTTTGTATTGAGTTCATCACCCCCCAAACCCCTTATTCCTTTCTCCCCCGCCCCTTAATCCCCTCCGGGGTTTTGGCCCCCCTGCAATAAGTAACAAGCTAGGACAACAACAGTCTCCAAACGAGAGAGAGAGAGAGAGAGAGAGACTTTATTCAAAAATGTAGAATAATTAAGATAAATGGGAAAATCGGCGTGAATAATTCTCTAAGTAAATTACAGAGAGAGAGAGAGAGAGAGAGAGAGAGAGAGAGAGAGAGAGAGAGAGAGAGAGAAACTAAATCGAAAAATAAAGGATGATTAAGCAAAAATGAAAATGTTCTCTTTTTTTAACTACATTTAGCGTGTATATAACTGTCAGCGTGAATTACACACACACACACACACACGCACATACACACAAAGAGAGAGAGAGAGAGAGAGAGAGAGAGAGAGAGAGAGAGAGAGAGATTTGATAAAAAATAATGGATAATTTAGCATAAATGAAAATGGTTTCTTTCACTGCAATTGGCGTGGATATAACTGTGACAGTTAATTACAGAGAGAGAGAGAGAGATAGAGAGAGAGGGAGAGCCTTGATGGAGATATAAAAGATAATTAAGCAAAAATGAAAATGTGCTCTTTTTAACTACATTTGGCTTGAATGTAGGTGTCAGAGAGAGAGAGAGAGAGAGAGAGAGAGAGAGAGAGAGAGAGAGAGAGAGAGAGAGAGAGAGCCTTAATTGAGATATAAAAGATAATTAAGCAAAAATGAAAATATTCTCCTTTCAACTACATTTGGCGTGAATCTAAGCGTCAGAGAGAGAGAGAGAGAGAGAGAGAGAGAGAGAGAGAGAGAGAGAGAGAGAGAGAGAGAGAGAGAGCCTTAATTGAGATATAAAAGATAATTAAGCAAAAATGAAAATATTTTCCTTTCAACTACATTATGCGTGAATCTAAGCGTCAGAGAGAGAGAGAGAGAGAGAGAGAGAGAGAGAGAGAGAGAGAGAGAGAGATGAACAAGCAATCGAAAAAAATGGATAATTGAGCATGAATAACAGATAGACAGGCATACTGTAGGCAGTACTTATCATGTCACAATAATACCTTCCTACGACATAAGGAGTTTTGTGTAAACTAAGGAATGAATTAGTATATTATTAATTATATTTACGTTTACACACTTGCATAAGCCCCGAGAAATATTCAGAAATATTGTAACTTTTTACCTGACAAGGAATATTCATTTCCATGACCTGATTTTAAAGAGGAAACAGTATTTATATTAGGGAAAATATAGTATCTCGTTATGTGAAGCGCTCTTGCACAATCTGATGTAAAGATAGGAGAGAACGTTTCCAATTCCAGTTTCAAAAAGTTATAAAGATGCGCTTATATAAATATGTATGCATATATATATATATATATATATATATATATATATATATATATATATATTGTATATATATATATATATATATATATATATATATATATATATATATAAATATATATATGTGTATATATATATATATATATATAAATATATATATATATATATATATATATATATATATATATATATATATATATATATATATATATATATATATATATATATATGTTTGTCCAAGAAAGCTTGTAACTTTTTCGGAATAAATACTCCATTAGATACCATCCAGTTTGAATGAGGTCCTTTTAGTAATTCTACTAATGCACAGAACAATTGTGTGTGATAAAGTTAATAAATATATATATATATATATATATATATATATATATATATATATATATATATATATATATATATATATATATATATATATTTATACATGCATATTATATATATATATATATATATATATATATATATATATATATATATATATATATATATATACATACATATTTACATATAAACATAAAATGTTTCGTGATGCTTTCCAACTGAGTCATCCGCTGCTATAATCCTGCAAGAGTTGTTGTCGACAACTGCAAAACAACGCCAGTCGGTCTGCTGTTCAATTATTGAGGGTTTAATTTGTCTGGCGTCTCTGAAAGTTTGCGTTAATGCTCTCCCCAACTTGCATGGAAACAAAACTATAGATATATATTATATAGAATATATAGATTCAGAATATCAAAAGATAGCAACGTTTCACCTCTTGTTTTGGTCATCGTGAAACAACGGGAAGAAAGAGGAATGGTAATTCTCTCTCTCTCTCTCTCTCTCTCTCTCTCTCTCTCTCTCTCTCTCTCTCTCTCTCTCTCTCTCTCTCTCTATATATATATATATATATATATATATATATATATATATATATATATATATATATATATATATATATATATATATATCCACCCTCTAATAATCTAATAATCGAACATACCAAATTGCAGCCCTCTAGCCTCAGTAGTTTTTATTTTATTTAAGGTTAAATTTAGCCATGATCGTGCGTCTGGCACCGCTATGGGTGCCAACAACACAGGCCACCACCGGGCCGTGGCTGAAAGTTTCATGGTGCGCGGCTGAGAGTTTCATGGACCGTGGCTGAGAGTTTCATACAGCATTATACGGTGTACAGAAAACTCAATTGTGCCGAAGAAGCTTCGGCGCATTTTTTACTTGTTTTATATCACGATCCACAAGAAATCGGTTGAAGCTTTTCATTTTAGCCGTCAAGAAAAAATGGTTTGTGAAAAGATTGCTCGTGATTACTCCGGGTCTAATATTTGCCTCTCTCAGGCCCTTTTCATTAAAATATCTTTCCACGACACATTTTTAAGAACTGATATTAAGAAATATCTCTTATGGATGATAAAAATACTAAGAAATATCTCTTATGGATGATAAAAATATTAAGAAATATCTCTTATGGAGGATAAAAGACTATTATTTTTCTGCATATTTCATTCCTCTGTCCTCTCGAGATTGTTTATCTAATATAAAACGCCTCATAAAATTTAAAGACTTTTTTTTTTTGTATAGACGTTTATTAAAAGATATTTCTACAGCCCAGCATTTTCTAAAGATTTGGGGAATTTCTTTCGGAGAAAATTTTCAAACGATAATACTTACTAATGATAATACTTCCCTCTTTTATCATCTCCCCGTAAGGGGGGAGGGGTTTAGTGCCGTCAGTGCACCTCATGCCTTGCACTGTAGGCAACCCCTTTCGTTCCTTTTACCGTACCTTCTTTCATATTCTCTTTCTTCCATCTTACTTTCCACCTTCTCCCAACAACTGATTCATGGTGCAACTGCTTTGAGGTTTTCCTCCTTGTTACACCTTTCAAACCTTTCACTCTCAATTTCCCTTTCAGCGCTGAATGACCTCATAGGTCCCAGTGCTTGCCCTTTGGCCTATATCCTATATGCAATTCCTCTTTTATCAACTATGGCTGTATTCTTCATTTCATTGTCGTATCTAATTATGTTTTGCTTTTTGTGAAGCACTTGAGGCCACCCATTTTAAAACCTGTTAGTACTAATTGTTTGCGTGTTGGGTCCTCTCAATAACTAAAGTATTTTTCTGTATGAAAGCATTCCGGTTTTACCCCCACCCAGCTACCCGGGAACTTCCGGGAATTCACCCTGGAATTTTTTTTTTTTTATACTCCTACACATATTGGAATTGTGGTGAGAGAAAGGCGGCCTCATTAATATGCATTAAACTTGAGCTCCTCCAGGTAACTGCTCCCCTTAGGGCGTACCCAGTCATTTGCTGTTGTCTCATTCCCCCCATTATCTCTCTCTCTCTCTCTCTCTCTCTGTCTCAGTCGTCGTTTCTCTCTCTTTATCTCTTTTCATTGTCTCAGTCATCATTTCTCTCTCTTTATCTCTCTTCTTTGTATCATTTTTTCTCTCTCTTTCTTTCATTGTCTCAGTCACCATTTCTCTCTCTTATCTCTCTTCATTGTCTCATTCATTCTCTCTCTCTCTCTCTCTCTCTCTCTCTCTCTCTCTCTCTCTCTCATTGTCTCAGTCACCTCTCTTTCTCTCTCTCTCTTCTCTCTCTCTCTCTCTCTCTCTCTCTCTCTTCATCTCAGTCACCATTTCTCTCTCTTTATCTCTCTTCATCGTCTCAGTCATCATCACCTCTCTCTCTCTCTCTCTCTCTCTCTCTCTCTCTCTTTTACACAGGTCAATGCTTTAAGTGTCACATCCCCAATTTAATTCATATATTCTTAACTTGTTCATTTTTTAAACTATATTCTGTTAGTGCAGAACTTGTTCTCGTTGTTTAGACATAGATTTTTTATATATAAATATATATATATATATATATATATATATATATAAAAATGCTGTACGCTTGTCACTAGCCAAGTGAAATTTGAAGTAATTCTGACGTCCGGTACCGGGAATCAAAACCTCGTCCCGTAATCACAACGAGGTCACGTTGCCGACCTGACCACGTGACCTCGTTGTGATTATGGGACGCGGGTTTTCGATTCCCTACCGGACGTCAGAATTGCTTCAAAATATCTTGCATCTAACGCTTTGCAGTGACAAGCGTATCCAAAAATAGACATAGAAATATATATATATATATATATATATATATATATATATATATATATATATATATATATATATATATATATATATATATATATATATATATATATATAAATATAAATATATAAATATAAATATATTAAATATATATATATGTATATATATATATATATATATATATATATATATATATATATATATATATATATATATATATATATATATATATATATATATATATATTTGTAGCTAAAGAGCTGATACATACGAAACACCTATTTATTTTTCAGATATAATACCAAGAAAAACTAACAATTTTTCCTCCGTCATTCAAACCAATGCCAATTTAATAGGAAAAAATTCCGCTGGTTTGCAGCGGAAGGCGGGGGCATTTTGTTGTATTTTATTCATTCTTATTTTAATTTTTCAACTGAAATTATAACTTTATTGAATCATTATTCTCATTAGTGTAATTTTTTTTCTTAATTTGATAATCAACCCTTGAGAATATGAGAAAAACCCTGAAACATAATCTTAGGTGAAAGAATTTTTATAAGTCAGTAATGGACGCACGACTCATGCCCTAATAATAGCGTGAAGAACTGCCATTTTATATATTCTATTTCCTGAATATTAATCATATTCGCCATCTTGAATATATAAAAACCTGAGTCGCAGAAAAATAATTGAATAGCTTATTCATTTCTGGAAAGACTCGTGTATAAGGTATATTAAGAGAAATGAATCACGGGGCAGCTCTCGAAACGCATTTTATATAAGGGATGATTCAGCAAAAATGATCTATTCCACATGCCACCATCAGTCCAGAAAAATGAGTTAATCCTTGCAAGGAAATAAGATAAAATACTGCAGTGGAAATATATTTGTATAACTGTAAGGAAAAGACGCATTTTAAGAATATCACTCGGCCACGCCCACATCCTCTCTACCCCACCCACCACCCCAGCAAAACCCCCTTCCCTCTTTCACGATATTACTCATACGGCTGGGAGCACTGTCGTTATCAGTCTCCAGCTCTTTCCCGTCTCCGGATGGGTGGAGGGAGGAGGTTGCTTCCCTCTGGGTATTGCTCCTCCCTGGGATGAACGACCTTTCGATGTTGTCAGTGTCATAGCCAAGCAGCAACTGATATGGTCCGAGAGTGCAGTACGATAACGTCATACATTATCTACGGTGCCAGGGGAAGGGGGCGTGGCCGAGTGAGATTCTTAAAATGCGTCGACTATAGTTAGATCGGAAAAAGTAATTCTGAAAACACCAAGTTCATACGTTCACGTTTTTATTAGGATACTTCCTGCGCAGCTTGGGATGGACTGCAGTTTGCTAACCTAAAAATAGTTCCAGTGAATGACCTGTTATATAGCTAGGTAGCGCCTCTTTTCTTCAAGTACATAAGAACCCATCATGATGTTTACCAAAGAATTTTAAACCAGTCCTTCCAGTGATTTCTACCCTAAGGGGCATTTTTGTAATCTTGACGTAAATCTTGATGTATAATGACATATATGATTTATATATATATATATATATATATATATATATATATATATATATATATATATATATATATATATATATATATAAACATATTTGTTTTTATATATATATATACATACTTATATATTTAAACATATTTATATTATATATATATATATAAATAAATATATATATATATATATATATATATATATATATATATATATATATATATATACATACATACATACATATATCATAAATCCACACGAAGTCTGGATTCACAACAAAAATACGACCTTCTTAGACGAAAATATGAATGAAAGTTGTCCATGAGACTCTCCTAGACTATATGTACGGGTTTTGTTCACTCTCCTCCTACGGCGTTGCGCAACTTTAAAAGATAAAAGTGTTATGCAACTTTAATCTGAAAAGGTTACGCAACTTGCGTCTTTTGACAAGGGATCGCTGGATGACACTGAGGGCCAAAAGAGAGGCATGAAAATGTATTTCAACCTGGAAAGAATATTGTGGAATATTTATTCTAAGCGTCTTGAAGGCGAGTGGAAAAATATATTTCCACGCTTTAGATAAGATGAAGGGAGAAGTATATTCTTTGCCTTATGGAATGGAAGGGTGGAAATGTATTTCAATCTTATAGGAAAGAATGCAGGAAAGTATTATTTAAACCTATAGGAAAAGGAAATTTATATTGTAAGTCTTTACGAAATTCCAAGGGGAAAATGTAGACCAATTTATTTTAATTCTTTGTCAGATGGACATAAAAATATACTTCGAGTCTTCATAAAATGAAGGAGGAAAATTTATTTTAATCTTTCAGGAAAGGAGGAGGAAAATTATATTCTAATCCTTCAGAAAATGACCGACGACAGTTCATTTCAATCCTTCAGAAAATGGCCGAAGACAATTCATTTCAATCCTTCAGGAAATGAGGAAGGAAAATATATTCTAATCCTTCACAAAATGATGGAAGACAATTTCTTTTAGTCCTTCGAGTAAATGAAGAAAAGTATATTCTGATCCTTCAGAAAATGATTGAAGACAATTTGTTTAATCCTTCAGGAAACGAGAAAGAAAAATCAATTGTAATACTTCAGAAAATTAAGGAGGAAAGTTTATTTTAATCCTTCAGAAAATGAGGAAGAAAAATGCATTCGAAACCTTCACAAGTGATGGAAAACAATTTTCTTCAATCCTTCAGGAAAGGAGGAGGAAAAATATATTATAATCCCTCAGAAAAAGAGGGAGGACAATTTATTTCAATCCTTCGGGAAATGAGGAAGGAAAATGTATTCAAATCCTTCACAAAAGGAGGGGTAAAATTAATTTCAGCGCTGCACAAGGATGAGTAATTAAAAAAGCTATTTGTTTCTCAACTTATAAAGAATAGCAAACTTTGTCTTAAAGCTGATTTGTTTTGTCATGAATTTTGTCTTGGCTAAATCATCTCAATGAACATTTGTGTCAACTTATAAAGAATTTTGCAATTATATGATATCTCTTTGTTTGACTTTGTCTTAAAGATAACAGTGATTCATCAATATGGTGGATGTGCCGGGTACCACGGCAATGATTACTTAGTTAGGGTGCCATCACAAAAGATTGTCTTGGAGGGAAGTAATTGGACTTGTTTTCATTTGTCTTTTAAAAATCACAGCGAGGGTTTATCAATAATAATAGGAATTTTTGTATATCTGGCTCTAACATATTTTGCAGCTGAAATATGTAACTGAAAATGTTACCGGAAGATATTAATATATTGATGCGAAAATTACCATCTCAGCCTTTCATCTGATAATTTTACATAACACCCAAATATTATTATTATTAATATTACTATTATACTTGTTATTATTTTCATTATTATTAAAATAGAGGCAAAACGGGCAAAAAGCCGTTATGATTCATTCAATAAGTTGATATTAATAAAAAGATTTTTATTTTATATATATATATATATATATATATATATATATATATATATATATATATATATATATATATATATATGTGTGTGTGTGTGTGTGTGTGTGTGTGTATGTACGTGTGGTGTATGTGTTTGTGTGTGAGTGATGTATATGTGTTTATGTGAATGAGATTACATTTACCCCTCCTCTCTCTCTCTTTCTGCCCCCCCATCTCTCTCTCTCTCTCTCTCTCTCTCTCTCTCTCTCTCTCTCTCTCTCTCTCTCTCTCTCTCTCTTAGACGCGATCCACATCAGTCGACTAACAACTAGGTATCTGATTCACTGCTTAGGTCAAGAGGGGCACACTGGATTTGTAGGAAATGTGCCCGTCTGTCCATCCACGAGATCGAGAGAGAGAGAGAGAGAGAGAGAGAGAGAGAGAGAGAGAGAAGAGAAGTACACTATATAAAAAAAAAATCCACTGGTCTCTAGAATGAGAGAGAGAAAGAGAGAGAAATAAAAATAAGTACACTATATAAAAAAATCCACAGATCTCTAGAATGAGAGAGAGAGAGAGAGAGAGAGAGAGAGAGAGAGAGAGAGAGAGAGAGAGAGACTCTGGTAATCCTATATATCCGTGCAACAAAGCATAAAGCGAGTAATATTTATATTCTCAGGCTCGTGGGAGACTACGGTGACAACCTAATTTGTTAATGTTATGGAAGCAGTCCCGGTGGAACTCCGATTAGATTACAACCGCACTCTTTTAGCGCTATAAAGATTCATTGCCAACCTTCCCCGTTTTTTTAATTAACAAGACCAGCACGCACATGTTGTTGCGCTGTTGTTTCTTCAGAAGGTCAGGGTCGTTGTAATCATCATTATACCGTTATTATTATTATTATTATTATTATTTATTATTATTATTATTATTATTATTATTATTAGTTCTGCTCTATCACAGTCATCCTATTCGACTGGGTGGTTTTTATAGTGTTGGGGGTTCTGGTTGCTTCCTGCCTCCTTAGGAGTCCATCACTTTTCTCACTATGTGCGCTGTTTCTAGTAGCACACTCTTCTGCATGAGTCCTGGAGCTACTTCGGCATCTGGTTTTTCCAGATTCCTTTTCAGGGATCTTGGGATCGTGCCTAGTGTTCCTATGATTATGGGTACAATTTCCACTGCCATATTATTATTATTATTATTATTATTATTATTATTATTATTATTATTATTATTATTATTATTATTATTATTATTTGATGGAAGCAGACCTTCTTTCAAACAAGTCTTGTTAAAGAGAATGGCAGCGTCAGTGGAATTGGTTTTATATATGGCCTTTTCAGTTCTTATTATTTTCTTCTCGTCAGGGCTGATATTTGCTAATAACTGGCCGATGTTCAGAGTCTGGGTAAGGAAATGTTTTTTTGTAGGTTCATTTTAATATTATCAAATATTAGCCCTGATGAGAAAAAATTTTATTATTATTATTATTATTATTATTATTATTATTATTATTATTATTATTATTATTATTATTATTATTATTACTTTTGTTACATTGTAAAGGAAAAGGGGACAATGTATCCTTATATAGAAAAACGTTTAGAATATACCTCTTTTTCCAAAAGTTAAGTCTTAGAAGCTTGCAATAATCCTTCGGTGGCTGATGTGAGGAGAAATGGTTCGCAACGACACCCGAGAAACCTAAACGAGCGGCCGAGTTGTGAGTCCGGTCGCTGGTCGTCTGCTAAAACGGCGACCAGCCTCTTCATTTGCAGACTGCTTAGAAATTTGTAATTTGTAACTGCTCTTAGGATCCCGGAATGTGGTCGCTAGTTTTCATGTCAAAGCAGCGACCAATCTCCCCATTGCTAGAATATCGCTCCTGGCAATTCGTCGCTCCTCTGGATCGTCAATCTTGTAGCTGGTCGTCGCTTGAGAGAAGCGACACCAATCTTTTCACTGTCAGAAGTTGCGACATCGAGACCTCCCTTTAAATAAGGGACGCTTTCGAGACCTTCCCTTAAATCGGGGACACTTTCGAGACCTCCCCTTAAATAAGGGACGCTTTCGAGACCTCCCTTAAATAGGGGACACTTTCGAGACCTCCCTTAAATAAGGGACGCTTTCAGAGACCACCCCCAAATAAGGGATGCTTTCGAGACCTGCCCTTAAATAAGGGACACTTTCGAGACCTCCCCTTAAATAAGGGGCGATTTGAGACCTCCCCTAAATCAAGGACGCTTTCAGGACCTGCCCTTAAATAAGGGACGCTTTCGAGACCTCCCCTTAAACAATGGACACTTTCGAGACCTCCCCTTCAATAAGGAATGCTTTCGAGACCTGCCCTTAAATAAAGGGAGCTTTCGAGACCTCCCCTTAAATAAAGGACCCTTTCGAGATCTCCCTTAAATAAAGGACGCTTTCGAGACCTCCCCTAAAATAAGGGACGCTTTCGAGACCTTCCCTTAAATATGGGACGCTTTCGAGACCTTCCCTTCAATAAGGGACGCTTTCGAAACATCCCCTTAAATAAGGGACGCTTTCGAAACCTCCCCTTAAATAAGGGACGCTTTCGAGACCTCCCCTTCAATAAATGACGCTTTCGAAACCTCCCCTTCAATAAAGGACGCTTTCGAGACCTCCTCTTCAATAAGGGACGTTTTTGAGACCTTCCCTTCACTAAGGGACGCTTTCGAGGCCTCCTTTAAATAAGGGACGTTTTCGACACCTTTCCTTATATAAGGGACGTTTTCGAGACCTCCCCTTAAATAAGGGACGCTTTCGAGACCTCCCCTTAAATAAGGGAAGCTTTCAAGACTTCCCTTCCATAAAGCCGATGGAATGAACAGCCGGGTCCTCGAGAAGGTAATTAACATTTCCAAGGGGGGGAGGGGAGCTTTTAGAGCCCCATGATTGAAGCGGGGGTTAATGCATCGCAGATGAGATTAGGCAGTGTCCTTCACCATTCCGCTGTTTCTCGGCTTCCGGGTTTTTAGAAGTTTCTCGGCAGCAATTCAGGACTTCCAGACGACTGCCTACTCGGGGGCTGGAGGCTTCCGGTATACAGAAGTTTCTATCAGCAATATCAGAGGCTTCAGAGTAATTAGATATTTGGGAGGGAGAGGCTTTACTTTATAAACACTTCTTTTATCAGGTCCAATTTTTATTGGCTTCCAGTTTGTAAACAATTTTAAGCATTATCTGAAACTTTGGGTCAAGTAAGTATTTGGTCTAGGCGCTCTATGTAGATACAGTCTGGGAGATTGTTGGTCTTCAGTGCGCATGCGCTGCAAGGAAATGTCATAGTCCCATTTGATAATCATTAAGTACAAGCGAAGGCCATATGCTTGATAATTAAATGTACAAAAGCATCAGGAAAAGAGGCAAGGTGTGGGAAAAAGAGGTTCCCGAATTTAGAAGATTGCATGAATTAGCCCCCCCCCCCGCACAAAAAAAGAAATAAAATGGAATTACGAGATAAAGTACATAAACTTATTAATATGACCTGCTTCACCTAAGATAGATCGGTAGGGAAATAAAAACTAACGGCACCAGAAGGATATCGTTCACTGTACCACAAAGAACAGGCAATTCTCATTATTATTATTTCGGTAGGTGAACCCTATTCACATGGGCCAAGCACACCAAAGAGACCACTGACTTGAAATTCAAGCTTCCAAAGAATGTTGGTTTCAATCTCCCACCGCAGACACCACACTGCGGCAGTAACTGATCATGGTACAGAGCCAGCGATTTTTTCATCGGCCTGGGGGAGGCGCGAACTCGCGACATCTGAGTGGCATGTCACGACACTAGCGACCCCACCAGCGGACCAGCTGAATTACTCTGCTAAAACAATTGTAGCCTGTGCAAGAAAATTCCCTTGCAAATAAAACCAGATTCCCTCCCTGCGGAAGACCATCAACAAAGCCTTTTCTTGATTAAGCACCGTTCTCCCCGAAGCTTCAGCCGGAATTAAGTCCGAATTACACGCGACGACGGTCGATCTCTTCATTACCAAGGACTTGCATACTCTTGAAGAGAGGTCTAAGCATCTCTTACGTCACTTAGAGAGGTCTAAGCACCTCTTACGTCACTTAGGGCGGCTGTTGTTAGCCGTGATTGCGTCGATCTGTCCCTTCGCGAATTGGGAAGTGTCGAGAGAGACCTCTGGAGCAGCGGTTTTCTTCGTACATGATGAGGTGTTTCTTACTCATGTTTTGAGTGGGTGAATTGGGCAATTTAAACCACATTCTTCTTCTTCTTATAATAATAATAATAATAATAATAATAATAATAATAATAATAATAATAATAATAATAATAATAATAATAATTGATGGTTTCAGCAAAAATTCGCGGACAGCGTCGGGACGAATTTGGTGCTCAGACTTTGAGTGAGGAATTGGGCGGTTTAAATCACATTCTTATGATAATAATAATAATAATAATAATAATAATAATAATAATAATAATAATAATAATAGAGCAGGGATTTTCTTCATATAAGATAAGGCGACTGAGAGAGAATTAGGCAATTTAAATCACATTCTTATAATAATAATAATAATAATAATAATAATAATAATAATAACAACAGAGCAGCGGTTTTATTCGTATGCGATAAGGAGACTTTTTGATGGTTTCAGCAAAAGTTCCCGGACAGTTTCGAGACGCATCTCCTACTCGTATTTTTTGTGAGTGAATTAGGCATTTTAAACCTCATTCTTGTAATAATAATAATAATAATAATAATAATAATAATAATAATAATAATAATAATAATAATAATAATAATAATAATAATAATAATAATAATAATAATAATGCAAAAAAGCCAGGTGACATTCTGTGTAGCTGTCAAAGTCTAGTGCATATTCGAAAAACTCTACGGCAATTGCACTCCCTTTTCTACCATGGTCATACTTACAAGCTTAAGGCAATAGTATATTTTATCAGTTTTCTTAATTTTTCGTACATAATTTATTATATGCTTTGTATTATTTATCTATGGAGGCTTTTATTGTGTATAATAATAATAATAATAATAATAATATAGTATACCAAGATGTATACATATAGTAGAGAATAGAAAGATTTTATATACATTTTTTTCTTCACGTTAAACTGATTTGCACACTTTTTTTGCTACACTGATTTTAGGCTTTACTTAATTATTACTTATGTGTGATAATATAGTGGCAGAACTATGGGAATTCATTAACATCAGACGTTTCGAACATTATATATTAAAGCATATATTAATTTTTAATCTACAACTTTTCTAGACTTTATAATTTCCCATGTATGCTGTATGTATGTATGTATGTATATATATATATATATATATATATATATATATATATATATATATATATATATATATATATATATATATATGGAATGGGACTTTTCTTAGTGATTTTCTAGTCTTGTTCATAATAATAATAATAATAAAATAATAATAATAGTAGTTTTATTTTCATAACGTAATCACTTTTACATTTCTGCCTAAATGAACGAGCAAATTCGCTTCAAATTTCATTATGCCGTCCCATTTTTCACAGTCGAAAACATGAAGTCGATTTTCCATGAAATGTTTCTTATGACTGACGTGAAATTAGCATGCGAAAGCGGATAATCTTTCGGACAGCGGATATATTCCGATAATGATTCACATGATTTATCTAGGTGACTGACATCGGGTTTTTTGCGCGGGGGACTCTGGGGACTCTCTCTCTCTCTCTCTCTCTCTCTCTCTCTCTCTCTCTCTCTCTCTCTCTCTCTCTCTCTCAGGCTGAATAATAACTCTTGAAATATAATCACAGAATCTCTCTCTCTCTCTCTCTCTCTCTCTCTCTCTCTCTCTCTCTCTCTCAGGCTGGATAATGCCTCTCGAAATATAATCACAGAATCTCTCTCTCTCTCTCTATCTCTCTCAGGCGGGATAATACTCTTGAAATATAATCACAGAATCTCTCTCTCTCTCTCTCTCTCTCTCTCTCTCTCTCTCTCTCTCTCTCTCTCTCTCTCTCTCTCTCTCTCTCTCAGGCGGGATAATACTCTTGAAATATAATCACAGAATCTCTCTCTCTCTCTCTCTCTCTCTCTCTCTCTCTCTCTCTCTCTCTCTCTCTCTCTCAGGCTGGATAATATCTCTTGAAATTTAATCAAACAATCTCTCTCTCTCTCTCTCTCTCTCTCTCTCTCTCTCTCTCTCTCTCTCTCTCTCTCTCTCTCTCTCTCTCAGGCTGGATAATGCCTCCCGAAATATAATCACAGAATAAATGATTTCGGAAATAGGCAACTTTGAGCCAATTTCACGCCCAATTGCTCGGCAAAACCGTAGGGTTTTGCTTGCATGTTTGTTTGCTCTGATGCATAAATTTGGGGCCCATTCTAATTATGTCCAGTAGGAAGAGGCTCGGTCCTTTTCATACCAAGGAGGGGGAACATTTTCCTACTGTCTATTGCGTTTCAAAATACTCTCAAAAGACACTGAATCTCTTTTTTCCCTACTGGCCATGTGCTACTTGCCAGAACTCGCTACTATCGCTCTTTCTCTCCTACTGACGGCTACTGACGGGTGCCTCATTTCACTGGCACGCCCATCAATCACGAATAAAGTAAGGACTTTCATATCCTATACATTTTCACCTGCTCATTCTAAATGACTTACCCATAAATCACAAATAAAGTAAGAACTTTCATATCCTGTACGTTTTAATTTACTCACTCTAAATGGCTTACGGCCTGCTCTACGGGCAAGAGCCCGTGCTGGCATAAAGCCAGATTAACAAAAAACAATAACAGATGGGAGCATTTTCATTCCTGTTCGTTGCGTTTCAAACTATTCTCAAGAGATGCTGAATTTCAGATTCCTTTTCGTACAGGAGATGGGAGCATTTTACTCTTCTGTATTTCATTTTATATGCTACCTTTTTAAATGCATTACAGCTTTAGATAATTCTCTTCAATTGAATGTTAAGTGGAAAGTGTGGGTTAGCTTAGGTTAGGAGCTATGTGGAATTGATGTTAACAGTAAGAAATTTATACAATGTTCAGGTGCTGGCTATAATGTTGGGTCTTTTTTGCTCAATGGAATTAAGTAAACTTTCAAACAGGAAAGCCTATATTATACTTAACAACGAACCCCAGCCCAGGTACAACATCCCATAGACTTGTCAGGTTTTATTGAAATGAACGGGTCAAGAACCTCCCAAAGGATTTGTCTTTCAATCCCGGTTTTTTTTTTTTTTTAGTTTTTTCTTTTTCTTGCTGACTGTCGAAGGTATTTTCTTTTTTATTTTTTTGCTTATTCTCGAGGGTATTTTCTTTTTTTTTTTTGCTTATTGTCGAAGATATATATATATATTTTTTTTGCTTATTGTCGAAGGTATTTTGTTCTTTTTTTTTTGCTTATGGTCGAAGGTATTTTCTTTTTTTTTTTTTTGCTTATTGTCGAAGATTTTTTTTTTTTTGCTTATTGTCGAAGGTATTTTCTTTTTATTTTTTGCTTATTGTCAAGGTATTTTCTTTTTTTTTTTGCTTATTGTTGAATGCATTTTCTTTTTTTCCGCTTATTGTCGAAGGTCTTTTTTTTTTGCTTTTGCTTATTGTCGAAGGTCTTTTCTTTTTGCTTATCATCGAAGGTTTTTTTGGGCTTCTTGTCGAACGTATTTTGTTTTATTTTTTTACTCATTGTCGAAGGTCTTTTTTTTTTATTATGGAAGGGTTTTTTTTTTTTTGCTTCTTGTCGAACGTATTTTCCTTTGATTTTTTGCTTATTATCGAAGGTCTTATTTTTTTGCTTATTGTCGAAGGTCTTTTTTTTTTTTTTTTTTTTTTTTTTTTGCTTAATACCTAAGGTCCGGATCGACACCACGAATTACCGAGGACCGGCGGGAGATAAGTTGCAAAGGAATGGCAATTAGGCGCTTAACAACTTGAAAGGACACTTGAGATACGATGAGTGTCGATGACATTTGATGAGAGTCGATAAGAGTCGATGTGAATGACTTGCCGACTGTATATCGAAGTTCATTATTGAAAAGGGTTTAAATCAGGGTACTAGTTATTTTTGGCAGATTAATTGATTGATTAATGGTTACTAAAACTAGCGTCACACTGATTTTGACCAATTAGGTATTGAAAGTGCACATATGGTGAGGAGATGAACAAGGCCTGGGTTGGATGCAAAGACTAATTAAGTATCTACAGGTGAAAGATTCTCAGGTAGTATTTAATCACCCGGACGGCCATTTGCTTTACTGTTCTGAATAGAAATGAGGTACAAGAGCAAAGCTTTTTTTTTTTTTTTAGATTTTCTGTATATTCATTGCCTAAAAGGCTAATTTAACAGAGGGCGAGTAAAATGGTTAGCAGAAATGTAAAACGCTGAAATTTTTATGCGCATTATATCTAGAGTTACATTAACTGCCGATACATAGTACACGATATAAAAATAATTAATATTTTTTTGTACTAAATTTTCTCTAAAAATTTCATACACACACACACACACACACACACACACACACATATATATATATATATATATATATATATATATATATATATATATATATATATATATATATATATATATATATATATATATATATATATGTGTGTGTGTGTGTGTGTGTGTATAAATACATATATGTACATATATTATATATATATATATATATATATATATATATATATATATATATATATATATATATATATATATATATATATATATATAAATATATATATATATATATATATATATATATATATATAAAAATATATATATATATATATATATATATATATATATATATATATAAATATATATATATATATATATATATATATATATATATATATATATATATATATATATATATATATATATATATATATATATATATATATATATATATATATATATATATATATATATATATATATATATATATATATATAAAGATAAATCCTTGTCCATCGTTTATCCATCGCGAATCAGTGGAGTGAACCACATTCCCTCTAAGTGACTTAACTGATATTTATTATTTTCCCAAGAAAAAAAAAAGACCAAGCCTATTAATTCTATTATAAAAACTTCTATTATAAAATTGCCAGGAGCTGCCGTAAGGTTTCTCCCGACTGGATTTGGGTGGATTCATTTGACAGTTTTAGAAATATTTTATTGGTTTTTATTAATGAATTTACAATCAGCAATGTTGTTGTTATTGATGGCAGAGTGGGAGTCTTCATTATGTTTTCATTATCTATGAGTTGGAACCGGGTTGTAAACTGGTACACATGCAGACACAAACACTATCTATATCTATATCTATATCTATATCTGTATGTATATATATATATATATATATGTATATATATATATATATATATATATATATATATATGTAATATATGTATGTATATATATATATATATATATATATATATATATATATATATATATATATATATGTGTGTGTGTGTGTGTGTGTGTGTGTGTGTGTGTGTGTGTGTGTGTGTATGCAGACAAAAAATCTCTTTCCAACATCTGAATTTTCATATTTTCATCTTATCTGTTTCAGATTCACAGAACAGCAGTTCCGGTTCTTTTCGAAGTTGTCCCATAGTCTGGCCGTAGTTCGCATTCCGAAGGCCATCTCCTACCACCACAAAATCGAATAAAAGCATCGCTTACACCCAGGCTGATGCCATTCACCATTCCGAAGCAAACATTTTACTCAGACTCGGTAAGTAGTCTCATATAACGTGTCCATTATATTGGCGACTCTTCATTAGCGACAGTAGGTTGGATGAAATCTCTCATTAATGATGACTTGTAAAGCCAGCTATTCGAATACTGACTGACTTTCGTTTGGTTGAGATGTAAAGTGTTCTAAATTTAACAAATAACTGGCGGGGATTAATGGGATTTACTTTGTGTGTATATATATAATATATATACATATATTTTTATTTATTTATTTATTTATTTATATGTATATACATAAATACATACATATATACATATATATATACAGACATATACTGATTATAACAATAAGGAAGAATAATACTTCAAATAACGCTTAATCCCACTGCCGAAATATCCACGCACTTCGTCTGGTAAATCACGGTACAATGGCCGCCAAAAGCGCACCAATTTAAAAAAAAAATGAAAGCGAAAACTTGAATTTCATTAAGGCCGATTCACTAATTATAATAAGTCACCGAAACACTCGACCCTCAATTAAGTTTCGAATTGCAACACGGAGGATTTTTATTCCACCTGTTACACCGGAGAGTCAAATCTCATTTTCTAATCCGATCTTTTATTTGTGTGCCAATGGATTGGATTGCTGGTGCCGCGTATTGTGCCCACCAATCACTCTTCGAAACTATAAATGAAACAGCTTGAAGTGGGAACAACTGGGAGTGAAAACAAGTGGAAATGGAAACAAGTGGAAGTGAAAACAACTGGAAGTGAAAACAACTGGAAGTGAAAACAACTGGAAGTGGGGACAACTGGAAATGGAAACAAGTGGAAGTGAAAACAACTGGAAGTGAAAACAACTGGAAGTGAAAACAACTGGAAGTGGGGACAACTGGAAGTGGGGACAACTGGAAGTGGAAACAGCTGGAAGTGGAAACAGCTGGAAGTGGGAACAACTGGAAGTGGGAACAAGTGGAAGTGGGGACAACTGGAAGTGTGAGCAACTGGAAGTTGAAACAACTGGAAGTGGGAACAGCTGAAAATGGAAACAGCTGGAAGTGGGAACAGCTGAAAATGGAAACAGCTGGAAGTGGGAACAACTGGAAATGGAAACAACTGCAAGTGGGAACAAATGGAAGTGGAAACAACTGGAAATGGAAACAACTGCAAGTGGGGACAAGTGGCAGTGGATACAGCTGGAAGTGGGAACAACTGGAAATGGAAACAACTGCAAGTGGGAACAACTGCAAGTGGGAACAAGTGGAAGTGGAAACAACTGGAAGTGGGAGCAAGCGGGAGTGGAAACAACTGGAAGTGTGAACAACTGGAAGTGTGAAAAACTGGAAGTGTGAAAAACTGGAAGTGTGAAGAACTGGAAGTGGGAACAACTGGAAGTGGGAACAACTGAAAGTGGAAACAACTGGAAGTAGGAACAACTAGAAGTGGAAACAACTGAAAGTGGAAACAACTGGAAGTGGGAAAAACTGGAAGTGGAAACAACTGGAAGTTGGAACAACTGGAAGTGGAAACAGCTGGAAGAGGGAACAACTGGAAGTGGGAACAACTCTCGACCAGCCAGCGAGTAGAATTCGACGCTGTTTAAACATTGTTTGATCCTCATCAAAGCTCAGGTTGTTTATCCATCATCCATAAATCTTTCAGTTTATGCGTAAATAATTCCGTGATTTCAGTACTGATTATAGCTTCCGACTGAGTGTTGTGGTAGTGAATGATGAGTATGATGACTGAGTAGTGAATGATGAATATGGTGTCTGAGAAGTGAGTGATGAATATGATGGACTGAGAAGTGAATGATAAATATGATGACTGAGAAGTGAATGATGAATATGATGACTGAGAAGTGAATGATGAATATGGTGACTGAGACGTGAATGATAAATATGATGACTGAGAAGTGAATGATGAATATGATGACTGAGAAGTGAATGATGAATATGATGACTGAGAAGTGAATGATGAATACGGTGACTGAGAGGTGAATGATGATTATGATGACTGAAAAGTGAATTATGAATATGGTGACTGAGAAGTGAATGATGAATATGATGACTGAGAAGTGAATGGTGAATATGATGACTGAGAAGTAAATGATGAATATGATGACTGAGAAGTGAATGATGAATATGGTGACTGAGAAGTGAATGATGATTATGATGACTGAAAAGTGAATTATGAATATGGTGACTGAGAAGTGAATGATGAATATGATGACTGAGAAGTGAATGATAAATATGATGACTGAGGAGTGAGTGATGAATATGGCGACTGAGAAGTGAATGATGAATATGATGACTGAGTAGCAAATGATGAATATGATGATCATAATGAATGTCATCTCATGTGAACTTACATCAAACGGCTCACTTAAACATAAATGACAAAATGAAAGGAAAATGAGGTCATCTCACCTCAAGCTTCAACAAGGACCCAAAACACTCATTATTAACCATTGTAACAATTAAAAAAAAAAATATATCAAATCTAAAATAGCCCAGTTTCGAAAATTCACATCACTCTAAGAAAATATAAAAAAAAAATTTATTGCATATCAACCTCCAACTCAGACTTTAAACACTCATTAACCTTGTTAACAATTCATTATTATTCAGAAGTTGAAAACTATTCATATGGAACAAACCCTTAGGAGCAATTAACTTGAAATTCAAGCTTCCTAAGAATATGGTTTTTATTAGGAAGAAGTAACAGAACGTAACGGGAAACACAGAAAGAGATCAGTTAGAAAAAACAACTAAAAAATGCAACAGTCGACTTTTCTGTCCGGTGGTGGCCTCAGCCACGGCCCATAAAACTTAGCCAAGGTCCGGTGGTGGCCTACGTTGTTGGTACCTGTACCGCTGTGAGAAGTACGATTATGGCTAACATTAACCTTAAACAAAAAAAACTACTTAGTGCGAGGGCTGCAATTTGGCATGTTTGATGATTGGAGGGTGGATGATCAACATACCAATTTGCAGCCCTGTGCCTCAGTAGTTTGTAAGATCTGAGAGCGGACAGAAAAAGTGCGACAGAAAAAAGTGCGGACAGAAAAAGTGCGGTCAGAAAAAAGTGCGGACAGAAAAAGTGCGGTCAGAAAAAAGTACGGACAGAAAAAGTGCGGACGGACAGACAAAGCCGGCACAGTAGTTTTCTTTTGTAGAAAACTAAAAACAGATGAATTAATAAATAAATAAAAAAGTCAGTAAATTATTAAAATACAAGGAGAATTGTATCAGGGTAGTAATGCATTGCATCTTCAGCTTGAACTTCTGCAGTTCCAGTTGCAAGACCTCCCCCTCAGGCATCAAATATAAAGCAGTCCAGTTTCAAAAAATGTCTATACCTCCGTCCATTTCATTCCCAATCTCGCCAGAAACGAAATAAATAAGCGAGTTCCCCTCAGATGTCGTAGGTGGTCAGGTATTTGAAAGGAGGACGTCGGAGTGAAGGACTGCCGCAGATCCTGTTCGAAAGTTATGATGAGAATCCAGCCAAGTTTTCCCATGAAACAAATTGACCGAGATACTCGCAAGATTGACAGAAGGCTGGTGGAGTTTTATGTCCAGGATTTCTGGCTCTCTCTCTCTCTCTCTCTCTCTCTCTCTCTCTCTCTCTCTCTCTCTCTCTCTCTCTCTCTCTCTCTAGAAGGTATTTTGAAGTAAAATCTATAATAAACACACATCTGCGAACTCCCTCTTTTAGCTAGATGAAATTTGTAATAAATTCAAGTCTTCGAACTCTCTCTCTCTCTCTCTCTCTCTCTCTCTCTCTCTCTCTCTCTCTCTCTCTCTCTCTCTCCTAGAAAATATCGTGAAAGGAAATTCAAGGTGAAACCAGGTCTTCGAAATATGTCCAAGGTGCTACTCTCTCTCTCTCTCTCTCTCTCTCTCTCTCTCTCTCTCTCTCTCTCTCTCTCCTCATCCTCATCCTCATCCTCCTCCTCCTCCTCCTCCTCCCCTCGTTCTCTCTCTCTTTCCTCCTCCTCCTAATCTCTTCTTTTCCTCCTCTCCTCCTAATCTCTCTCTCTCTCTCTCTCTCTCTCTCTCTCTCTCTCTCTCTCTCTCTCTCTCTCTCTCTCTCTCCCCTAACACTGTTCAGAAACATCATGTAAATGCACAAACATTCGGGGAATCTGGTGGATGGTAAAAATCCTATACATCAAATAATAGAAACGAAAATTATTTAGTGAAAAAAATGGGAAAGTTTTGTACAGCTGAAAAAAAGAAATCATATTAAAAACGAAAAGGTTGTCAGAGGACTCAGGAATGATTTATCCCAGAAATTTTAACTGTCGGGCGAACAAAGTCATTCGAAATAACCCTGGATATCTGAGGGGGAGGCTTGAAAAATAGATGTTGATCAGGGGAGAGAGAGAGAGAGAGAGAGAGAGAGAGAGAGAGAGAGAGAGAGAGAGAGAGAGAGGTGGCATCTTGGACATATTTAGAAGACCTGGTTTCACCTTGAATTTCCTTTCCAGATATTTTCTAGGAGAGAGAGAGAGAGAGAGAGAGAGAGAGAGAGAAAATAGCAACTTGGACATATTTAGACCTGGTTTCACCTTGAATTTCCTTTTAAGAGAGAGAGAGAGAGAGAGAGAGAGAGAGAGAGAGAGAGAGAGAGAGAGAGAGAGAGAGAGAGAAATAGCAACTTCGACATATTTAGACCTGGTTTCACCTTGAACTTCCTTTCAAGAGAGAGAGACAGAGAGAGAGAGAGAGAGCATCGCGGATATATTTTCGAAGACCTGGTTTCACCTTAAATTTCCTTTCAAGATATTTTCTAGGAGAGAGAGAGAGGGAGGAGGGGGGAAAGTGTGTTCGTGTGTTCGAAGACTTAAATTTACTATAAATTTCTTCCAGCTAAAAGAGAGAGTTCCCAGATTTGTCTCTACCATGGATTTTACTTCAAAATACTTTCTAGACGAGAGAGAGAGAGAGAGAGAGAGAGAGAGAGAGAGAGAGAGAGAGAGAGAGAGAGAGAGAGAGAGAGAGAGAGAGAGAGAATTGTCATGCATATGATAATAAGATTTGTCAGAATTGATGTTTGTTTGAAAACCACATCCATTAATATACTTGTATTTTTTTATTGTTCCAAGAAATTATAATATACACTTTACGATGAAAAGAAGGAAAATTCAAAGAACTTTAGATCCTCAGGAAAAGTTTATTATGGGTCGTTATTAGGATACTGACAAGCATATGTATCATGAAATACTGATAAGCATATACATAGCTATGATATGACAAAAATGGCTGCGAAACTTATGACTGCTTATGACAAACAAACAAAATAATCGCCACATATATATATATATATATATATATATATATATATATATATATATATATATATATATATATATAATGTAAAGAAACAAAGCAGCACGTCGTTGCAATCGAACATGATTTCCAAAATTTGCAATTATTCGTCGAGTACGACCAAATGGGATATCTTGTACCTGAAAAATCCGGCGGAAATGGCTTCGATCATTCCGAACACAAGGGGATTAATTTATCTAATTAGGAGAGCGATAATAGCATTAACATTGAGTGGTTAATGTTAAATTGGATTTTAATTGGGCCTCTCTCTCTCTCTCTCTCTCTCTCTCTCTCTCTCTCTCTCTCTCTCTCTCGATGGTCATTTAATTTAATATCAGTATCATTTGGCGTTTATAGATTTTTAACCGGACGTGTAGGAAATGTGGGAATAGTCTCTCTCTCTCTCTCTCTCTCTCTCTCTCTCACTTGGATACTAAATTTCATATCAGTATTATTCGACGTTTAGAAATTTTTAATCGGACATATAGGCCTAAATATGGAAATAATAGCCTCTCTCTCTCTCTCTCTCTCTCTCTCTCTCTCTCTCTCTCTCTCTCTCTCTCTCTCTCTCTCTCTCTGGATACTAGATTTCATATTAGTATTATTTGACGTTTAGAAATTTTAATCGAACATATAGGAAATATGGAAACAGCCTCTCTCTCTCTCTCTCTCTCTCTCTCTCTCTCTCTCTCTCTCTCTCTCTCTCTCTCTCTCTCTCTCTCTCTCTCTGCTTGGATACTAGGTTTCATATCAGTATTATTTGACGTTTAGAAATTTTTAACCGAACATATAGGAAATATGGAAATAGCCTATCTCTCTCTCTCTCTCTCTCTCTCTCTCTCTCTCTCTCTCTCTCTCTCTGCATTTGGATGCTAGATTTCATATCAGTGTTATCTGACGTTTAGAAATTTTAATTCGAACATACAGGAAATATGGAAATAGCCTTTCTTTCTCTCTCACTCTCTCTCTCTCCCACCAACCCTCAACCCCACCCACCCCAGCCATTGGACATTAGATTTAATGTCAGTATCATTTGGCGTTTATAGATTTTAATCGGACATGTAAGAAATGTGGAAATAACCTCTCTCTCTCTCTCTCTCTCTCTCTCTCTCTCTCTCTCTCTCTCTCTCTCTCTCCTCTCTCTCTCTCTCTCTCTTAGATAATGAAAAACATTATGAGCAATCACAAGCAACTGCATAAATTCGCATTTGATTTTTTGATTGATGTAAAATGTAAAGTAATTATAAGACTCAGATCAAGACGCACTTTATTGCTAAGCTGAACAAAAATATCCGTAACTGTGCAAATAATTTCTTTTAAGCAATACTCCTTCGGCCCCTAGCTGCAACCCCTTTCGTTCCTTTTACCGTACCTCCTCTCATATTGTCTTTCTTCCATCTTACTTTCCACCCTCTTCCAACAACTGACTCATAATGCAACTGCTTTGAGATTTTCCTCCTGTTACAACTTTCAAACCTTTTACTGTCAATTTCCGTTTTAGCGGGGAGTGACCTCGTGGTCCCAGTGCTTACTCTGTGGCCTAAATTCTATATTCTATATCTAATTCAATTTAGGCGATATTAAATTTTCTTC
>NC_089741.1:29547686-29550186 GCF_040412425.1 Macrobrachium rosenbergii
ATAATCTCTGGATATTTGAAAATACAAAATCTTGAAATATCACAATATCAATAAAATATAATTTTTGATAATAAATTATCCTGAAAATATAAAAGTTCTTTTGTTATTATTATCCTGAAAATATAATTCTTGATAATATTATCTTCATGAAAATGTAATTTTTGATAATCTTATCTTGAAAATATAATTCTTGTTATTATTATCATGAAAATATAATTTTTGATAATATTATCAAAATGTAAAAATATAAAATATAATCCTGAGAATATTATTATGAAAATATAATTTTTTTATAATATTATTATGAAAATATAAAAATATAATTTTTTATAATATTATTATGAAAATATAATTTTTTATATTATTATGAAAATATAATTTTGATATTGTGAAAATATCATTATCGATAATATTATTAATTCTTGATAATATTATCATAGAAATATAATTCTTTGGCATATTATCATGAAAATATAATTCTTGATATTATTATCATGAAAATATAATTCTTGATATTATCATGAAAATATAATTCTTGAGAATATTATCATGAAAATATAATTCTTGAGAATATTATCATGAAAATATAATTCTTGAGAATATTATCACGAAAATCTAATTCTTGATAATATTACTTTAATTTAATACTAAGAGCAGGACAAATTGAAGCACATAATTCTCATAGAAAAAATATAAACAGTGACACATTATACGTGATATTTTTATCAAAGGTAAATTCATTCACCAAAAATCATTATTCTCTCACTAAAAATATAGTAATTGATACATCACATTCTCACACCAATTCAATCCGTAATGGCATATTCTCAAATAAATTGAATCCTGGACAACACAATTTCAGACAAATCCATCGCACTACACATCCCATTAATATGAAAAATAATTTAATCAACATTACTTTAAAAAAAACACCCTCCTACACACATACACACACCTACACACACCCATACACACACACACTGAAATAGCGAGCAAGCACACTGTTGAACTACGCACGCCAATTAAAAGCAGAATGGCTCAGTTTAACAAACATTTTCATATACCTGTTGCCTGGGACAATCACAGAGAGCAGGATTTGAATAAATATCCCTTTTCAGCGTTGCCTGACTTCCAGCTATATATACGCACAGCGAAATTCATTAGCGTGGCCAGTTGGCGTTGGGCGTAAACTCATGTGCTCTGACAAAGCCTATTTATCGATTGTTTTGGGCTTGTATGTATGTACGTATGTATGTATGTTATACGTTCAAGTGCGGTTGTAGCGTATTTTGACCAAGTCGTGACGCGCTGTTAAGGTTTATGTGTATGTATATATATATATATATATATATATATATATATATATATATATATATATATATATATATATATAGAGATAGAGAGAGAGAGAGAGAGAGAGAGAGAGAGAGAGAGAGAGAGAGAGAGAGAGAGAGAGAGAGAGAGAGAGAGAGAGGAAAAAGACGTCGACATAAAATCTGTCGTACCGGTGACAAGTCAATTAACCACTTATACACGAACGAGAGAGAGAGAGAGAGAGAGAGAGAGAGAGAGAGAGAGAGAGAGAGAGAGAGAGAGAGAGAGAGGGTTTTTAAGAGATCATTAGCAAATTACAAATTAATAGCTATTCATATGCTGTAGAGAGAGAGAGAGAGAGAGAGAGAGAGAGAGAGAGAGAGGTTTTTTGTTAAGAACTTTAGCAAATAACAAGTCAATAACTTACTCATATACGAAAGAGAGAGAGAGAGAGAGAGAGAGAGAGAAAGAGAGAGAGAGAGAGAGAGAGAGAGAGGGGCACTCACAAAAAAAAAGGACTAACAACAGAACTCCAAAAGAAAATACGAACATGCCATTTATATTCGGAAAAATAATTCCGAACATATAACAGACTCGGATCAGCTCGTTTGAGTTCGAACCTCCTGTAAAAAAAAAAAAAGACAAAAGAAAAAAACTAGAGCTCAAATGTTTGGAAACAAAACTTCGGGACACCTCATAAGTTGCGCTCAGCTGTTTCGGTAACCTTTTGCGGTTCAAGAAACTTCGTGAAACGAAGAAGTTGACGTACTAGAGACCAAACATAAATAATTTTAATAGGAGGTTTGTTGATGTTTAGATAATATATTACGCTTTTTGTTATTATTATTATTATTATTATTATTATTATTATTATTATTATTATTATTATTATTATTATTATTATTAATTATTAAAGACACCAAACAAAGTCATTTTAAGTGGAGTATTGTTTGTTTAGATAATATATTACGATATTTGTTATTATTATTATTGGTATTATTATTATTATTATTATTATTATTATTATTATTATTATTATTATTAAAGACACCAAACAAAAATAATTTTAACTGAAGTGTTGTTTAAGTGTGGATAATATCACACTTTTTGTTATTATTATTATTATTATTATTATTATTATTATTATTATTATTATTATTATTATTATTATCTTACTACAGAGACC
>NC_089741.1:29555186-29582686 GCF_040412425.1 Macrobrachium rosenbergii
CTGTTTCTCCTTCACCTCCTCTTCCTCCTCCTCCTCCTCCTGTGTCTCCTTCACCTCCTCTTCCTCCTCCTCCTCATTCTCCTCCTCCTCTTCTTCTTCTTCAACTGCTCTTACCTTGAGAGCTGTTGAAACACGAGGGCAATTTACGTTTTCTTGAACGTTTCCAGAAATAACGGTTTTGCAGCTGAGCTGGCACAGATTCAATTAAGATTAGCATTCTTTGCCATTAAGAGTAAAAATAAAGAAAACAAAAAAAATCGAGCGGCCTTGTATTTCTTTATTTCCTCTTCGCTCTGCGATATGAAAGACCTCTCTTAGAAATTGGTTTGGTTTTTTGACCAATTTTTTTTTTTTTTTTTTTTTTTTTTTTTGCCTGTCTTGATTTTTAACCAAGGGTTTTTTTTTTTGGCGAAAATTTCCGACTTTTGGAGCTGGGTGAAACTTGGTTTCTCGTGTAGCGGACTGGTTAATCATTTCTTTTTAATTTTTGTTAAATTTTTCCCGTGGTTTTGCCAATGTTCAGAAAATTTTGGGATTTCTGACTGGGCAATACTTTCTGTCTTATGCAAGGCCACTAAATATATTGCTTTTTTGGTAATTTTTTTAATCTTCGTTTTTTGTGACCTTTCGAAAATTTCTAACTTTTGAAACTGGGCCAGATTAAACTCGTTATAAAGATCAACTTCTAAATTTGTTTTATTTTTTATTGGTGCTTAATATTGTTTTAACAGAACATTCGAAAATTCCGGACACTCCAAAATGGGCTTTAACTCATTATTCTCAGTTATATTTCATATCATAATGGAATTACAAAAGAATATCAAATATGCCATTTATAAAATTAGCTATATTCCATAGTAATTCTTTAGCAATTTGTTAATTTTACAAATAAGTGACATCTTCAGTATTAAAAGAATAATTAATGAGCTTAAAAGCGAATAAACTTCCATACAATATTTAAGGAAACCATGCATTCTGAAATGCATTCTTCAAAGTCAAATTAGATATTTATTGTCGATAGTAAGAATTAATAAGCTGTTTTACAATACTAAAACAAATTATACTTCCTGAAGTGCATTTTTCAAAGTGGAAAAAAATGCTTTGAAATTAATAACGTCTTTGCAATATTAAAACAGATCATATTCCTGAAATGAATTTTTCAAAGTGAAAAATATACCTATTCTGTTAAAAAAATGCATAAGCTTCTTTTCAATATTTTAACAAAACATACTTCCTGACATGCAATCTTCAAAGTGAAATTAAATACTTAGTGTGTTAAAACTAATACGCTTCTTTGCAATATTTAAACACGCACTCCCTTTACAATACTTAAGCAAATCATACTTCCTCAAATGCATTTTTCAAAGCGAGATGAAATAATTTATTTTGTGTAAAAGTTAATAAACTTCTTTACAATATAAAAATTAAAATATTAAAACAATATTAAAACAAATATTAAAACAATATTAAAACAAATCATACTCGCTGAAATACATTCTTTGAAATGAAATGAAATCCTTACAGTATTTAAAAAAAATCCATACGCTTCTTTGTAATATTTAAACACATCCTGAAATGCAATCTTCAAAACGAAAAGAAAAACTTTTGTATTTAAAAAAATTCGTACGCTTCTTTTGCAATATTGAAACACTCACTTCCCGAAATGCATTCCGCCACGTATATATACCTCAACAGAGAGCTAAGTAATTCCGCCTCGTAATGAAATATCAACAGCCGAATCACAGCGACCAGAACCGCGAACTTGAATCACTCGATTCTCAGATTAGAATCTGAATATTATAATCCATTTCCTTGATTAAACATTTAGCCGCCCGGCGGTGAATTTGGGGAACCGCTGATATAGTATCGAAGAAGGGGATTCAAACGAAATGTTTTAATGCGGGGGGGGCTGGGCTGGGGAGAGGGCGTTCGGGAAATATGAAGAGAGTGTTTGGTTTTAGTGGGAAAAATAAGTTCGTAGTTATTTTACGGGTAAATGATGTGGTTAAGTATGTGAATGTTATTCATCATTCAGTGCATCTTTCTGTCTATCTGTCTATCTATCTATCTATCAGTCTAAAAAGACAGATAGATGGATGGACAGACTCTACCAGAAGCTGCAAGGAGGGAAATTATGAAACTATAATATAAATTGATTCAGGAAAAACTGTCATCATAATGATCAGTATAGATGACTTCATACTTACACAGACACATTTATATATGAATATATATATATATATATATATATATATATATATATATATATATATATATATATATATATATATATATATATATAGTATATATATATATATATATATATATATATATATATATATATATATATATATATATATATATATATATATATATATATATATATATATATATATATAGTTTGTACATGACCAGATATTCCCAATTTGAAAGTGCTTCAAAATGATCTTTCACATTCCTAAGTAATTTCAAATACTGTATACAGAATTTCCACCATCAAGAGAGAGAGAGAGAGAGAGAGAGAGAGAGAGAGAGAGAGAGATGGTAAATAATCACGAAGTTGGTGTAATTACCGTACTTCAAAACCACAAAGTTTACTTGAACACAAAAAGCGACAGTTTTTAAAGTAGGGGAGAAAGGAAAACCCTCTGAAAAAACGGAGAGAGAGAGAGAGAGAGAGAGAGAGAGAGAGAGAGAGAGAGAGAGAGAGAGAGAGAGAGAGAGTTTTTACTCCATCAGCAACTCTCTAAGCCGAAGTTAAATGCGTTTATCCGCCCCATGAAGCATTGAAATATTTTTGGATAACATTTTCATTATATTTCGGTCATTACCATTATAAGCTGACTTTTAACAAAGAGATTATTATTATTATTATTATTATTATTATTATTATTATTATTATTATTCCTCGATAAAATGACAATGTTGAAATTCTAACAGTTCATCACTATCTCCTCCGTTAAACTTTGCTTAAAATGTAAAAATACACGTATAACTATAACCGTTTTAAGTAATGGAGAAAATATTTCGAATTTTCATAGGTTAACCTTCATTTGACTCAGCTTTTATTTTATCTCTCTCTCTCTCTCTCTCTCTCTCTCTCTCTCTCTCTCTCTCTCTCTCTTAGCCTCTTCTTTGGTCCTTTTCTTCTCTCTCTCCTTTCTCTAACACATCTCTCTCTCTCTCTCTCTCTCTCTCTCTCTCTCTCTCCTCCCTCGAATTAGTCTCGTTCTTGGCCCTTTCATAAACTCTCTCTCTCTCTCTCTCTCTTTGTATATACACACACACATATATGTATGTATATATATATATCTATATATATATATATATATATATATATATATATATATATATATATATATATATATATATATATATATATATATAAACACATATCCTTAGAACAGAGTAGATAACAGTTCCTGGCCACAACAGCGCAGCGTCCTAATGGCTTTTAGTTCCGCTGGAATCCCCGCAAGAGGAGCCCGTGTCCGCGTCGGTGCACCGCAAAGGAAGCGAATTTTTCGGGTCCCGGCGAATATTCACGTGAGTTTGCTACGGAAATATGGAGGCCTTTTGTTATGATATCAACGCTTTTAGCTGAAACTATTATTTTTTTTTTTGTAATGGGAGGTTGAGCGTTGAGTTTGTTCCTCTCTCTCTCTCCTCTCTCTCTCTCTCTCTCTCTCTCTTTGTTCATATATGCGTTGTTGTAACTACTGAAGTATTTTGTTAAGTCAGTCTTGTTAGGGGAAAATCTATATATATATGTGTGTGTGTGTGTGTGTGTATATATATATATATATATATATATATATATATATATATATATATATATATATATATATATATATATATATGTTTGTGTGTGTGTGTGTTTGTGTGTATATATATATATATATATATATATATATATATATATATATATATATATATATATATATATATATATATATATATCCGTACGTACATACATGCATACACACATACATAATACACACACACGGCTCACGTATATTCAGCGACTTTCCAGACATAAACTGTCTACTCTTCACAAAGCTAATCTGAAATAAAAAATATTTCATATCTGAGTGTTTTTATACCTTATAATAACACTTAGATTATTTCCTCAATAACCCAGTGAGCACCTTTGACCATACGTTTCGATAAAATAAAGTCACGGAATCCATGTTCAAGCGATAATTGATTTCGTCCTGTTTACTATCAAGTAACGAAAGATACCCGGTTAGCGTGCTATGACGGTCTTACAAGAGGGTAAGATCGCATATGAGATATGATTATGACCGATTATGATCCAGGGGTCTCTGTTACTCATAGTTGAATATCCCCGAATATCCCTTCCTTCGTGTGCGAAGCTAATGCGTAATCTCCTATGTCAGGCTTATACCAGGGAGATAATAATAGCAGTATAAGAGCTAGCATGTGAAAGAACTAGCTTTATTTTTAGAATTTGCATTCACGTCATATATTTACCTGGTTATGTTAGCTGGTACTTTTTTTTTTTGGGGTGAAACCTCTCTCTCTCTCTCTCTCTCTCTCTCTCTCTCTCTCTCTCTCTCTCTCTCTCTCTCTCTCTCTCTGTCCCCTGAATATTTAACTGACAAAGAAATGCAATTCATCTCTTTCCCCTACGCTTCAGTTTTTCTTCCCTTCTACTTTTTCTTTATGGCAATGAACTTTCTTTGTTTTGGTAAAGCGAATTTTTTCATACTTTAACTGTATGCTTTATAGTTTTATACTTTAACTTTAACTGCTAAAATATAGTTATGGTTCCACTCTTAATTTCTGTCATTTAGGGAGCACACTTTTTTATCTTTTAGTTTTCTGTAGAAGAAAACTATTGTGCCAACTTTGTCTGTCCGTCTGCACTTTATTCCATCCGCACATTTTCTGTCCGCCCTCAGATCTTAAAAACTACTCAGGCTAGAGGGCTGCAAATTGTCATGTTGATCATCCACCCTCCAATCATCAAACATACCAAATTGCAGCCCCCCAGCTTAAGTAGTTTTTATGTTATTTAAGGTTAAAGTTAGCCACAGTCGTGCATCTGGCAACTATATAGGGCAGGCCACCACCGGGCCGTGGTTAATGATTCAATGGGGGGAGGGGGGCTCATACAGTATTATACCGAGACCACCTAAAGATAGGTCTATTTTCGGTGGCCTTGATTGTATGCTGTACAGAAAACTTGATTACGCTGAAGAAACTTCGACGCATTGTTTACTTGTTTTTATATTGTTGAAATCCAAAAGCTATCATCATCATCATCATCACCATTGTCATTATAATCATCATCACCTCTAATGCATATGAGTTTGAGCAGCTTTTTAAAATCCGCCACGTATTGTCCTGTGTTTTCACTTCCACAAATCTCCACTTATTGACAGCCTGACGACTCATGGTTCTCGGCCAAGTTAGAAAAATTACAATATAAAATATCCGAAAAAATCGAATTTTCATCAAAATTACACAAATTATGATATAATGGGAGTAAAACGTGCTATTATCTAAAAAGAAATGGTACTAAAATTTCTAAAGTAGAACAATATGCAACATTGCAGATTAAAATATTTTGTTTTATATTTCTTCGTTTTCATTAGTGCAAAAATTTGTTCCAAATTCTTTAAGTGTTACCTAATATATATATATATATTTATATATATATATATATATATATATATATATATATATATATATATATATATATATATATATATATATATATATATATATATATCAAAAAAGCAAAATCCAACGATTCCAAGACAACAACAATTTATTATTCGGTAGATTCTCCGTCTAAAAATGATACTCTAATTAAACTGAACTACAATAACGAAGCAAGACAAATAGGATGAAAGTCCCGAGTGGGCTGCGTTATTCTCTCTCTCTCTCTCTCTCTCTCTCTCTCTCTCTCTCTCTCTCTCTCTCTCTCTCTCTCTCTCTCTCTCTCTCTCCTCGACTAAACTTTCATCACTTATATATTCCGAGAAATTTTGACATACGAACCCATATCCCGTTAAAGACTATATAGGATAGGTAGCTGAAACGATGGAGTCTTTGAAACGAGTCCATTCAGTCAGAAAAAGTCGTGTTTGTGTGTTTCACTTTAGCAATTATTTGGGAAAATACTTCCCTGACACTCTTTTACTGGAGCCTGTGATCTGGATTCCGATTAGTTAGGTGCTATTGAAGAATATAAGTCACACAACACTTTATCTTATTTAATGTTGCAGTACGTGAATATATGGATTTATTTTGGCTGTCACGACAAACAGTAATTAAAAGATACCAGATGTGTGGAATTTAAAAATATGTATATATGATTCAGAAGAAACAAGATCTGGATATGAAACTTTAGTTAAGGTGCACTGTGTTTTAGAATTAGCCTATATTAGTGTCTTAAGATTATTATGAATAAAAATCTTGAGTTAAGATCACCATTTTTTACAATTATATTAGTGTCTAAAAAAATGGATTATCAATAAAAAAAACTTGAGTTAGGGTCCACTGTTTTAGAATTATATTAGTGTCTACACAAAATTATGAATAAAAATCTTGAGTTAAGGTGCACCGTGTTTCAAAATTATATTATTGTCCTAAGATTATTATTATGAACAAAAAAACTTGAGTTAAGGTGTATTGTATTTTAGAATTATATTAGCGTCTTAACAAAATTATGAGTAAAAATCGTAGATGATGGCCTATGGTGTTTTAAAATTATATTATCGTCTCTCTTAAACTGAGAAGGATAGAAAAATAAATTCCAATTCTGAAGTTCCTGCACCTGTAGTTTTTTTTTTTTTTTTCAATAATAACGCTCGACTTTGCATTGGTTCATGCTTCAAAAGAAGCAGGTAAAGTCATTTAACTTTGGGAAACAGTCTGGGTGACGAAACGGCACTAGTTTCAAAAACAACAACAACAAAAACAACATTAACAGGTGCGCTTCCGGTCAGAGCCATTTTCAGAAATCTCGGATGGGATACCCGAAGTTCACAGAGAGAGAGAGAGAGAGAGAGAGAGAGAGAGAGAGAGAGGGGAAGTTCTGATTGGATACCCGGAGTTCAGAGAGAGAGAGAGAGAGAGAGAGAGAGAGAGAGAGAGAGTTCTGATCGGATACCAGGAGTTCAGAGAGAGAGAGAGAGAGAGAGAGAGTTCTGATCGGATACCAGGAGTTCAGAGAGAGAGAGAGAGAGAGAGAGAGAGAGAGAGTTCTGATCGGATACCAGGAGTTCAGAGAGAGGGAGAGAGTTCTGATCGGATACCAGGAGTTTAGAAAGAGAGAGAGAGAGTTCTGATCGGACACCCGGAGTTCAAAGAGAGAGAGAGAGAGAGTTCAAAGAGAGAGAGAGAGAGAGAGAGAGAGAGAGAGAGAGAGAGAGAGAGAGAGAGAGCACTTTTCTTCAACGGCCTCCCTCGCCCACTATTCCCTCAACAAATATAAATAGGTTGTTTGGCATGAACTCAGTCCTGATTTCTCTGCATTTTATGCACTATTTCCTATTACAAGTTCAAGTACTTTTTTCATGTGGACCAAATTAGTATATTCCCCAATTTTTTTTTTTTTCTGATTTCCACTACATCAATATTTGTCTTTTCCCACAGGGAGGTGGCGCCGTCAGTGCTCCCTACGTGGTGCACTGTGGGCATTACTTAGGGTTGTTCGCAACGTTCTGATTTTTAACCCTTTACTTGACCTCCCTTACCATTCCTTTCTTCCAGCTTGCTGTCCAACCACGCTAACTATTTTTATTTTCGTAGGCGTTAAATGGTTGAAAGTGCCCATGAAACTTTAACCACAACCCGGTGGTGGCCTATCGCGTTTTCTGTACATCGTATAATGCTGTATGAAATTTTCAGCCACGGCCCATGAAACTTTCAGCAACGGCCCAGTGGTGGCCTGAGTTGATGGTACCTATAGCGGTGCCAGACATGCGTTTATGGCTAACTTTAACCTTAAATTAAAAAAAAACTACTGAGGCTAGATGGCTGCAATTTGGTATGCTTGATGATTGGAAGGTGGATGGTCAACATACCAATTTGCAGCCCTCTAGCCTCAGTAGTTTTTAAGAGCTGAGGGCGGACTGACGGACAAAGCCGGCACAATAGTTTTCTTCTAGAGAAAGCTAACTAGGTTTTCCTTCCTCGGAGGAGACGAAGGAAGGCAAAGATTCCGAAAACATTTGATTTTCATAACTTTCTCCTTTCACTCTCCCGTACCAGGTGTTCCGACACGGCCAGCCGGAACCAGCTCAATATTCCTCCAAGTCCCCTAAACTTTCTCCTTCCGGTTCAAGCTTGATAGAAGAAGAGTTCGTGTGTGTGTGTGTGTGTGTTTTTTTTTTTTAATCTCCCCCCTCCTCCTTCCCCCGTCCAACTTTCTTTTGTCTTCTAAGCTGGTTTAAGCTTTTTTTTTTCTGACTCGAATGAAGATTTTCTGAAGCGGGCTTCAAGTCATGATATGAGATTTGCTTCGCTGATTGTTTTTTAGTTGTCTGTAAAAGAAAACTTGTGCCGGCTTTGTCTGTCCGTTCGCACTTTTTCTGTCCGCCCTCAGATCTAAAAAACTACTGAGGCTAGAGGGCTGCAAATTGGTATGTTGATCATCCACCCTCCAATTATCTAACATACCAAATTGCAGCCCTCTAGCCTCAGTAGTGTTTATTTGATTTAAGGTTAATATTAACCATAATCGTACGTGTGGCAGCGTTATAGGTACCAACAACACAGGCCACCACTGGGCTGTAACAAAGTTTTATGGGCCACGGCTAAAAGGTTCATGTGCCGTGGCTGAAAGTTTCATACTGCATTATACGCTGTACAGAAAACTCCATCGCAACTTTGGCGCATTTTTTACTTGTTGATTGTCTGTTCCGGTTGAACTGAAATGTTTATTGGGATTAGTTATGTCATGTGATGTTTTCTGTTCTTTAAATCTTTCCTTTTTGCTCCTTTTTTACAATAATAATAATAATAATAATAATAATAATAATAATAATAATAATAATAATAATAATAATATTTAAAACTTAGACCATCGAGTCCGGTGATTTCATTATCGTGTGCTGACAACCTACCGCTCATCATTCAAACACATTTTTGACCGGTGGGTTGCTAGGGAACGATATGAAACTTTCAGATTTGCTGACTGCAACTTTACATCATCACATCTCGCAAAAAACAACAACAACAACAACAACAACAATAATAATAATAATAATAATAATAATAATAATAATAATAATAATAATAATAATAATAAAAGAAGTTTGTTTGAGAGAGGGCCTTCTTCCTGAATAATAATAATAATAATAAAATGGTATTATTTCACGACATTACTCTACCGTGTTTTTCGATAGGTCATGGTATTTCCATAAGAAAAAACTTACGCGCATCAAATTAAATATTTTGAAAATCGACCCTGACCACTTTTAGTCTTATAAAAAGAAAACTATTGTGCCGACTGTGGCTGGCCCTCCGCACATTTTTCTGTCCGCCCTCAGACCTTAAAAACTACTGAGGCTAGAGGGCTGCAAATTGTTATGTTGATCACCCACCCTCCAATCATCAGACATACCGAATTGCTGCCCTCTAGCCTCAGTAGTTTTTATTTTATTTAAGGTTAAAGTTAGCCATAATCGTGCTTCTGGCAACGCAACAACTAAGGCCGCCACGGCCGGCCGAGAGTTTCATGGGCCGCGTCTCATACGGCGTTACACCGAGACCACCTAAAGATAGATCTGTTTTCGGTGGGGTTGATTATACGATGTACAGAAAACTCGACTGCTCCGAAGAAACTCCACCTCGCTTTTTACTTGTTATATAACATACAACACGCTCGAATGCCCTAACTCACTCAAACTCATATATAAAAATAAACGGCATTGAACAAACCTATTATTTTCCACAAAAGTGCTTCTACGCTCACAGCAGCAGCAGCAGCAGCAGCAGCATTCTATTGAAGGTGCTTCTGTGCTTCTTTCGCTGGGGTCATTTGTTCAAGATCATCGTATCGACGCGAAATCCCTTCTGCCGGAAAGTTATGATTAATTTCTAGAAGATTTCCTCGCCATATTTTTGTGTAAATATTAATGATATAGCGTAGCTCTCGGCATACTTTGAGAGTACTGTATATATAGAGAGAGAGAGAGAGAGAGAGAGAGAGAGAGAGAGATTTATCTACATATTCACAGCTAAGAACGATTCATAAGCGTATGGACTCCCTTTAATAATGTTTTGTACACAAAAGGTCAAGTAATATTTAGATTTAAATTTATTAATATGCTCGCACATTACCTCTTTGTGCTAATGTCCTTCATGAAACAGGTATTCTAGCCTTTGATATAGAAATATACAAAAATACCATTACAACTTCAATTTTAGATTATTTGTGCATTTGCTGATTTATCTCAGGTCGTAAAGCCAAGGGTATAAGTTTTATCCAATACTTATCTTCTCATATTTTCTTTGTATATGTTTACTAATTGTATTCATATGAATAAAGTTTGAAACTGAATTTGAATTGCAAATGTAATTTTTAGTTCTTTTAACATACTTATAATTATTCATTTTAATTTCAGTTGCAAATGTAATTTCGAGTTCTCTTAATAGAGTTATAATTATTCATTTGAATTTGAATAACAAATATAATTTTGAGTTCTCTTTAGAGAGTTATACTTATCCATTTGAATTTGAATTGCAAAAGTAATTTTGAGTTCTTTTAATAGAGTTATACTTATTCATATGAAATTTTATTCATTTGAATTTGAATAGCAAATATAAATTTTGAGTTCTCTTTAGAGAGTTATACATATCCATTTGAATTTGAATTGCAAAAGTAATTTTGAGTTCTTTTAATAGAGTTATACTTATTCATATGAAATTTTATTCATTTGAATTTGAATAGCAAATATAAATTTTGAGCTCTCTTAACAGATGAAATTTTATTCATTTGAATTATATATTTATCTCTAACAGATTTTTATTCATTTGAATTTGAATAGCAAATATAAATTTTGAGTTCTCTTATACTATTCCTTTGAATTTATTGCAAATGTATTTTTGAGTTCTCTTAATATTATTCTTATTCATATGAATTTTTATTCATTTGAATTAGAATAGCAAATATAATTTTGAGTTCTCTTAACAGAGTCTTAATAATAGCAAATGTAATTTTGAGTTCTCTTAATAGAGTTATACTTATTCATATGAATTTTGATTCATTTGAATTTGAATAGCAAATATAATTTTGAGTTGTACTTATTCATTTGAATTTGAATAGCAAATGTAATTTTGAGTTCTCTTAATAGAGTTATACTTATTCATATGAATTCTGATTCATTTTAATTTGAATAGCAAATATAATTTTGAGTTCTCTCAACAGAGTTATACTTATTCATTTGAATTTGAATAGCAAATGTAATTTTGAGTTCTCTTAATAGAGTTATACTTATATGAATTTTTGTTCATTTTAATTTGAATAGCAAAAGGAATTTTGAGTTCTCTTAATATAGTTATACTTATTCATATGAATTTTTATTCATTTGAATTTAAATTACAAATGTAATTTTGAGTTCTCTTAACAGAGTTATACTTATTCATTTGAATTTGAATAGCAAATGTAATTTTGAGTTCTCTTAATATAGTCATACTTGTTCGTATGAATTTGTTATTCATTTGAATTTGAATAGCAAATGTAATTTTGAGTTCTCTAAACAGTCATGCTTATTCATTTGAATATGAATTGCAAATATAACTTTTAGTTCGCTTAATCCTTTGCGACTAATGAAGCACAACCGGACGGGAATCGGAAACAGACCGAAGAATCCTGAGAAAAACAAAAATTCCGAAAAAAAAGCGAGTTTTCATTCGCGATTCGAACCCTGCGCGCGAGGAATTCTGCCGAACGCTGGAGTTGCGACCTGGCCTGGGTATTTAATATCGCCGTGCCATCACGCTTGAGCGGACGTCAATAAAGTCATTTTAACTTCAGCAGAGTGTCTGGGGGGCGACGAAGCAGCGGAGGCAGAAGCAGAAGCAAGAGCAGCGGAGGTAGGAAGGTAGGTAGAAGCAATACCAACAGCAGGAGGAGAGGGGAGGGGGGGAGGGAGCATCAGCAGGTGTGGGCTTCCGGGAGGACGCGCTTCGGAAGCTCTCCTTCGAATGTTTCCATATATCTCCTCCCCCTCCCGCCTTCCCCCTTCTTACCCTTCCCCTTCCCTTCCTCCTCTTCCCTCTCCCCTTATTCCCTCCTCTTCCCCCTCCCCTTATTTCCTCCTCTTCCCCTCTCCTTATTCCCACCCCTTCCCCTCCCCTTATTCCCTCCTCTTCCCCTCCCCTTATTCCCCTCCTCTTCCCCCCTCCTCTTATTCCTCCCCTTCCCCTCCCGTTACTCTTTCACTTCCCCTCCCTCCCCTTATTCCCTCCTTCCCCCTTCCCTTTTGTTCCCTCCTCTTCCCCTTCCCTTATTCCCTCTCCTTATTCTCTCCCCTTCCCCTTCCCCTCCCCTTTATTCCCTCCCCTTCCTCCCTGTTCCTCAGAAATTCAAAAACCCTGAAGATCTCTCAACCTATGCTCTCCCCTACCCCCACCCCTACCCCCGTCCCAGGCCCTCCATGCCCCCACCCCAAGTCCTCCGAAGATCTCTCCAACCTCTGACCTCCCCCCACCTTCCTCCCAGGCACCCCATTCCAAACCCCCTTTCCTAGCGTGCATAAGCACACACAATATTCCCCAGATTAAAAAAAAAAAAAAAAAAAAAAAGACATACGAAAAGAGGTTTCGCAATCGTCCAATAAAGAAGTTTCCTTTTGGGTGGAGAGTTCAGAAATGGAAATTCCAAAACAACGGTGCTTCGAGTTTCTCCCCCTGAAGAGGACCGTACGCAAGCCTCTTCGATGACTAATGGCTGTATTGGAGTGGCCTTCGGCGCCAAGTCGAGACTCTTGTCCTTAGATCTCGTCAGGATTTTTCAAGGAAGAGGATGATAATAATTCGAGTGAACAATCACAGGATTTTTCTTATAACTTGACTTTCTGGTTGAAAATAGGATGGGTTTTTTTTATTGTTGTCAATATTGCCCTCGTTTGTTATATAAGACTGATGGAGAGAATGTTTATGCTTTCGTTTTAACTTGGTGGTGCTGTTTCCTATAGTCATTAATTATTTACAGTACAATTCAGTTTATATATATATTTATATATATATATATATATATATATATATATATATACATATATATATAATATATATATATATATATATATATATATATATATATATATATATATATATATATATATATATATATATATATATATACTATGTATATATACTTAAGTATATTATAGGAACATCATAACCAAGAAACAGTTAACAGTTGGGGGAAAAATGTTTTTAATATAATCCCAGATATATCAACTGAAATGACGCAAGAGTTATGACGTCACTGAAATGCACTGTTGTCACTTCTCTAAAGAATGATAACTATTGCTCATTTGTTTTTGTCTTAAGCTTTTTATTCAGAATATAATCATACAGATACATAAAAATCTGCTTAACTAATCTTTAATGAGAGGATTACTTATAATCACGTTTTTATAGAGAGCTATGAATGATTAAAATAGCTGTAATAAAGTGTACATACTCTCGTGCTGCGCCCAACGTCATCCGATTGCGTGGAATTGACTTTGACTTCGACTTTATCTTACCTTGGACTCTGACTTCGCTCTAACGCTCTCAAGGGAGACATTAAAAGAAAGCAAGTCAAAAATGCGAAGAAGTTTCTTCTTCGCAATCGAGTTTTCTGTACAGCCGCTACAGCGTGTAACCAAGGCCACCGAAAATAGATCTATCTTTCGATGACTCGGTATAATGCAGTATGAGCCGCGTCCCATGAAACTTTAACCGCGGCCCGGTGGTGGCAGGGCCTATATCATTGCCAGACGCACGATTATGGCAACTTTAACCTTAAATAAAGTAAAAACTACTGAGGCTAGAGGGCTGCAATTTGGTAAGTTTGATGATCGGAGGGTGGATGATCAACATACCAATTTGCAACCCTCTAGTCTACCTCAGTAGTTTTTAAGATCTGAGGGCGGACAGAAAAAGTGAGGACAGAATAAAGTGCAGACGGACAGACAAAGCCGGCACAATAGTTTTCTTTTCAGAAAACTAAAAGAATCAAACGGTTGATGATATGTAGTTCAACCTCTTCGCTTTCAAGTTTGAATGGACTGATTGACATACGCTAAAACTAGCTTAAACCTCAATTAAAAAAAAAAAAAAAAAAAACTGGGAATCTAAAGATATTTTGCAACAAAAATTTCCATTTTTCTTTGTACATATCCATGACAATAATTTCACGTAAAAGTCCAACCATTTTGTACCGTTATGTTTAGTTTTAGAAATACAGAACCCGTTGTGGGGGTTAGTACCGTCAGTGCACCTCACGCGGTGCACTGTAGGCATTACTTAAGGTTCTTTGCACCGTCCCTTCGTCTCCTAGCTGCAACCCCTTTCATACCTTTTACTACACCTCCATTCATATTCTCTTTCCTCAATCTTACTTTCCAAACGTTTCATAGTGCAATTGCGAGTGTTACCTCCTGTTACACCTTTCAAACCTTCATACTGTCAATTTCCCGTTCAGGGCTGAATGACCTCATCTGTCCCAGCGCTTGGCCTTCGACCTAAATTCTATATTCTATTGTCTATATTCTATTAGACATACAGAATTTTGAGCCCCGTCGGTTTCATTAAATGAAAAAATTCATGTGACCTCATCAGTAGCAAACTTACTCATCACCCGGTTCCGTCCCATAAAGTAATTGTTATATTGACAATAAAAACCTGTTATATAACAACAGTTTTTTTGTTGAGGGATCAAGTGTTCATTGTTAACTGCAAATCTAAAACGTACTTGACCTGTTAATTATGATACAGAAAAACTGGTCGGCATTACAGGAAATAAATAAATTAAAAAAACTACAGTATATTCATTTGTTTGAATCTCTCATCCGAAAACAGTAATGTTCGTAAGTGAAATAGGTCTCTGCTTTTATTTGTTTGCATTTTTAGGGGAGGTTTATGCTGTAGAGGGGCAATGCGTGCATGAGCAATAACTGAGATAATAAATAAATATATATATATATATATATATATATATATATATATATATATATATATATATATATATATATATATATATATATATATATATATATATTATATATATACATATATATATTATATATATAAATATATATAAATATATATATATATATATATATATATATATATATATAAATATATATATATATATATATATATATATATATATATATATATATATATATATATATATATATATATATATATAGAGAGAGAGAGAGAGAGAGAGAGAGAGAGAGAGAGAGAGAGAGATATCTTGCTTAAATATCTGTAAAAAAAACTGGTTACTGTTACGTACTCTTGGATAACTTACTGCAAATGATACTCCCTGTGGATAATGAAGAGCCAATAATAATAATAATAATAATAATAATAATAATAATAATAATAATACTAAAGTACTCCAGTCCATAAGTATCTTATTTAGAATTTTACAGCTGATAATGACAAGTCTGCCTTTTATGTGTAATATAGCCTCAATACTTTAAAAAATATATAAAAGCCGAATTAAAAAAATTAATATAGACCACTTTTCAAAATCCAGAATAAATTCTCCCGTCACTTTGAACTAAAAAATAACATTTACTCAAACCACCACCGCTTAATAAGCTCACAATTATAATTATAATAATTTGATAATTAAGTCGCCGTTTTATAATGTATCACCCGCGAAAGGATTACGAAAAAAACGCGATTATATAATCTCATTTAGATGTTTTGAATATTTTTTTCCCCAGTGTGCGCAGTGTTTTCACCTGATGCATTTACGAAGAGAAAAATGTTTCATCTAAAAATACTTTCAAATCATCATTATTATGATCGCTGAAACAACCCATTTTTATTAAAAAAAAATTAATTACCGATACTGTTATTGTAATTATGATGGCTGCCTCCCGCCTTGTCTATTTTACTGAACTGATTGTGGTTACCGCGCAAGTTTCTATGATAATAGAAGATAGAAATAGTAATATTATTTTTATTAGAAATGGTAATAGTCGTATCTGTATCAAGCATCTATTCTGACGCCATGGCAATGACAGTATTACCAGTAGTAAGAGTAGTATTTTTCTTTCGATTCCATCATTATTAAAAATGTATAAATCTCTTTCTATCATGATAGTATCAGCCAACTATCCTTACTACTTTTTTCACTACTTCTCTCATCAGCATTATCCTCATTCTGCCGAACAAACTGCGATTGCCAACGATTCTCTAACATCGCATTTATTATTATGTTTCAAAAAGCTGAATTGCGAAATAAAAAAGAATAATGAATGTCTCTCTTTTTATCATGATAATATCGGGCTAACTTTTTTTACTACTTTTCTCATCAGCATTATATTCATTTCACTGTACAAACTACGATTACAACAATACTTTAGCGTAGGATCTATCATCACGTTTCAGAAAACTGAATCGTGAAATAAAAAAAATTAATAAACAAACCCTGTCAATATTTTTTTGACATTCATTTTAACACACTTCAATTTGAAATCATTCCTCATGAAGCATTTTAATATCAACTCTTCCTTCATGAAGCGAAAATAAAATAATAAAAAAAAACGATAATAAAGAAGACTCGGCCGTTGTCATGGAAATCGCCAAAGAGCCGAAGAAATAACGCAGAACGAATAAATAAAATGTTCCGGTCGGGCGAACCGACATTTCGGGTCTGAATGGAACAAAGGAACCTTAATATGATACTGAATCCGGCTGCATTGTTTTCCTTCTCGCTGGTGTGATGGCGAAAGCACCTTTATTATTCCGGCCTCGGTGGTTTTGTGTGTACGTGTGTGTGTGTGTGTGTGTGTGTGTGTTTGTGCATGAGTTGTGTTTATGCACTTTGTACTTGCTTGTTTGTGTGAGGCGGAGAGAAAGAGCGAGAGAGATTTTTTATAACGTGGGTGTATTGTGCGTGTTTATATATGGTTATGTATATATTTGTATACATATATATATATATATATATATATATATATATATATATATATATATATATATATATATATATATATATATATATATATATATATATATATATATATATATATATATGTAATTGTAATAACCACAATGCCCTCTCAACTTCTCAATTCTTGGCGCTTTTTGGATATGCTTGTCACTACAAAGCTGTAAGATCCAAGCGCAAGAAATTGAAGAGACTGTGATGCCCGGTCGCGGGAAACGAACCCGCGTCACCAAAATCACAAGGAGGTCACGTTGCCGACCTGACCACGAGGGCATCGTGGCTATTACAATTACATATGTATCTGGTAAAAGTGACCAGTAGATTCTACATATATATATATATATATATATATATATATATATATATATATATATATATATATATATATTCGTTATTACACAAAGATGTTACAACAAAAATAATGCAACTCTAAACAATGCCTTTGGTACAAACCATTAACGTCTATTATTTACAAAAACAAAAATAAAAAAACTGATATTTTCATATGTGTATCGATAGCTATACTTCCAATTTAACTACAGCTATTTCTAGTAGAAAAAAATAAACTTCTTTCTTTAGATATATTTGACGTCTAAATTCCTCTTGCGATTTTTGTACACGTTTTATTCCGGAATTTTTCTCCCCCTCAAGAAAGTTCCTTAATTGATGAGAATTCTTGTAGAATTTTTTTTTTATGGATATATCTTAGGGTAACTGGAATTCCCCCTCAGGAACATAATTCATTCCTCGAATATTTTTTTTAATAGAAAGAAATGGGAACCGTATTTTGAACTTTAAATTAAGAACTTCAGATGGCCAGCCTTTTTAGTTAGTTAGTCTTTTGTTTATCACATTTTTGATTGCCTCTAATATTTTGTTTACATTTCGCTTTGTGATCGTTTTAAATCTCTTGTTTATTTTTTGCAAGTGTTTTTTTTAAACAGTTGTTCATTTTATCTGTTTAATTTTGTTAAGTGTTTTGTGTATTACATTTTGTAATAATTTTCAATATTTTGCTTATATCATTTTCTAATTATTATTAATCTTTGATTTGCCTCCTTTTAAAGTTATTTCTGATCATTTGTCTATTTCGCGTTGTAATTATTTTTAAATTTTCTTTACCTATTTAATAATGACTTTATATTCCATCTCTAATTCCTTTTTGTTGAAATTTTAATGAACAAAAAATGAAACTTTAGTTGAAAATAGAACCAAAATCGTTTTTTGAAATTATGAGCCCTGAACACTGATGTTGCAATCATTATCAATATCATCTTCAACATCATCATCATCATTATCATCTACTCCAATGCCGTACAGTTCAAAATGTTTCTGTCTCTTTCCTGTTCTTTCACTTCCACAAATCTCCACTCGTCTCCAGCTTCAGTTATGCACAAGATGCTTTTTGGAGTAAAGTGATACTGATAACACGAGCTATTTTAAAGGGGGAATACAGTAACTGGTGAAAGTTTTACAGCTGATAAAATGTAAATATACAATTAAGAATATAAATATGGATGATAACTTAAATCAATGCATAGAAAACTTCAATAAGATGATATTGGTAATACAAGCTATCCTAAGGCTTAAACGATAAGTGACGAAGGTTTTATAATTGACAAAATGTAACTGTACAATTAAGAATATAAATATAGATAATGAGCAGAGAACATCACGTACGCAGAAAAAGAGCCGCAATTTCCTTGCAATTTTCCTTGCAATTCAAATGACAAAATTGTAATACAACTGAACTGTCAAGAGAAAATACACTACAATGACGGGATTGCTAAGTAAATATTTCTCGAAAAAATGACAAGAAGAAGAAGAAACCGTTTCTGGAAATGGGATTCTCTGACTAAAGATCCCTCGGTGTCATACTCAATTATGTATGGCGTTCAACGGGGACGGGGACAAATTTCTCGGGATTAATTTACCTTCTGAACTGACTGAGAGAGAGAGAGAGAGAGAGAGAGAGAGAGAGAGAGAGAGAGAGAGAGAGAATCAGAGAATCAGGTTACCATTTAGAAATTTCATCTAATAAGTTTTAGAGAGAGAGAGAGAGAGAGAGAGAGAGCTATAACTGCAACAGTGTTGAGAGAGAGAGAGAGAGAGAGAGAGAGAGAGAGAGAGAGAGAGAGAGAGAGCGATTACTGTAACAATGCTGAGAGAGAGAGAGAGAGAGAGAGAGAGAGAGAGAGAGAGAGAGAGAGAGAGAATCATAGCTGTTACCATTTAGATATTTCATCTCCAACATTTTTTAGAGAGAGAGAGAGAGAATCATAGCTGTTACCATTTAGATATTTCATCTCCAACATTTTTTAGAGAGAGAGAGAGAGAGAGAGAGAGAGAGAGAGAGATCGACATTCCGATATTCTTAACTTATTTCAATAACAGTACATCAATCAGCCAGTCTGATGTAATACCATCAGACTGAATAATTAATGACCTTAATCGAGAAGGGTAATATAAAACTCTTCGTGTTACGGAAATTAAATAGATACCGAGTTTTTTCTAATACCGGAGGTGAACGGATGTTATCCCTGTTTTCAAAGTCCAGATTTAATATTCATACTAATATCTTATCTTAAATTACAAAAAAAAATATTGATTTGAATAGGAAGTAACCTATTCCATCTCTTAACATTTTGAGAGGAGAGAGAGAGAGAGAGAGAGAGAGAGAGAGAGAGAGAGAGAGAGAGAGAGCTGTAGCTGTAACCATTCAAACGGTTCAGCTCTAACATTTAACGGTTCATGGCTGCAACCATTAAAACATTTCATCTCTAACATTTTTGAGAGAGAGAGAGAGAGAGAGAGAGAGAGAGAGAGAGAGAGAGAGAGAGAGAGAGAGAGATAGCTATAGCTGTAACCATTCAAACATTTCGTCTCTAACATTTTTGAGAGAGAGAGAGAGAGAGAGAGAGAGAGAGAGAGAGAGAGAGAGAGAGAGAGAGAGAGAGAGAGAGAACTATAACTTGAAATAATTATGCTACATTTAAATTGTAAATTCATTTAACTTTAAATGTAAATTTCCCTGAAAAAAAAAATTAAATAAAAAAAAGATTTCACATCTTTTCTCCTTTGACTCACAGATAACTCCCCCAACCACCCCCCTTGAAAAGACCTCTCCTCTTTAACCCTTCGAAAAAAAAAGGAAAGAAAAATTTTTTCTCATTTGATCTTATTCCTTGTAGATTCTCTTCCTGAAGACGCAGCTACTAGCTTGCAAGCGTTCGGACCCCCTCCAAGAGGGGGAACACCCTTGCTGGAGAACCCCCTACTGGAGATACTCCTGCCGGGAACAGCCCCCCTCCTCCTCCTCCTCCTCCTCCTCCCGACCCCCTACCTCTCTGAGATCCCCCTCCGGAGGTCTTTTACAGGGAGACCACCCTTTCAGGAGATCCGTCTACACTCCTTGAGACACCCCACCTCTCTAAGGCTCCCCTTCCTCTGTGTGTGTCCTCCTCCTCTTCCTCCCCCTCCTCTTCCTCCTCCTCCTCCTCCTCCTCTTCCTCCCACCCTTCCTCCTCCTCCTCCTCCTCCTCCTCCTCCTCCTCCTCCTCCTCCTCCTCCTCCTCCTCCTCCCCTCCTCCCACCCATCTTCCTCCTCCTTTCCTCTTCCTCCTCCTTTTCATCCTCCTCCTCCTCCTCCTCCCCCCCTCATCCCACCCATCTTCCTCCTCCTTTTCCTTTCCTCCTCCTCCTCCTCCTTTCCCTTTCCCCTTTCCTCCTCCTCCTCCTCCTCCTCCTCCTCCTCCTCCTCCTCCTCCTTTTCCTCCCACCCATCCTCCTCCTCCTCCCTTTCCTCTCCCCTCCTCCTCCTCCTTCCCCCGACGCGTCTAATAGCATTCAGTTCCGCTGAAATTCCCGAAGATGGAGTTTCGGTCCGCACCGCTGCGCCCGAAAGGATAGCCACATTTCTCGCTGTCTTCGGGGATACTTACACGAAGAGAGCGTCCTTGGCTGGGTCCTAGACCTTATTTCTTATATATATGTATTTTTGGTGGTACGGTTTTTTTTTTTGCGATTTTTGTATTCTTTTTTTTTGGGTGGAGAATTTTTTTAAGAGGTTGGTGGGAAGGTTTCATATCTGTCTGTCTCTAAATCAATCTCTCTCTCTCTCTCTCTCTCTCTCTCTCTCTCTCTCTCTCTCTCTCTCTCTCTCTCTCTCTCTCTCTCTGCATTTATATTCGTAAATTTAACATATTCTGAGCTTTAACAAACGCACGGATACACGTATATACATTATCTCTCTCTCTCCCTATCTCTACTATCTCTCTATCTATCTCTCTCTATCTGTATATATATATATATATATATATATATATATATATATATATATATATATATATATATATATATATATATATATCTATATATATATATATATATTCCTGTCTCACAACGAGATCGAACCCAGGTATTTCAATTAAAAGGAAAGGGTGCTACCAACTAGGCCACGAGGATGATTACTTCTGTCTTGTTCACTCTGAAGGATTATATATACATACATATATATATATATATATATATATATATATATATATATATATATATATATATATATATATATATATATATATATATATATATATAAAAGATAATTACTTACCGTCCCACCACAGTCAAGTAATTACTAGGTACATAATTCTGTGCTTTAGCCAACAGAGGCCAAGGAGTCGCACCTAGGACCTCTCGCTAGGTGGTCGAGAGTTCTACCAACCAGATATCCTTAAGGAACCCATCACTGTAAGGACTCCTTCCTTCCCTCCCCCACCCCCACCCCCTCCGTGTTGTTTTTCTTGCTGCTGTTGTTGTTGTTGTTGCTAAGTCTCCGACAGACTCGGCCGAAGTTAAAATTGCTTCCATATCATCCGCCCATGCATGATGGCACCCTACGCCCCCACCCACGCCCACCTACGCCCACAACCCAGCCCCCCCTAGTTCCTCCCACCTGTTATTAAATTCTCAATCCAGGTAGAAAATCAGACGTCGGAAGTTTCATATTCCTTGAGGAATGAATGGCAATCAGGATTTCTTCCTCCTTATCGAAATAGTTTGTCATTTGGATATGGCCTGGATTACATCACTACAGTTATTATTATTATTATTATTATTATTATTATTATTATTATTATTATTATTATTATTATTATTATTATTATCATAGGAAAAAGATCTATGCTAACTTAGGGTTGGAGACTTGCAAGCAAAATCTCTCTCTCTCTCTCTCTCTCTCTCTCTCTCTCTCTCTCTCTCTCTCTCTCTCTCTCTCTATATATATATATATATATATATATATATATATATATATATATATATATATATATATATATATATATATATATATATACACACACATATATATATACTTACATACATACATATACATATATAAATACATTTATTTATATATACACATATCTATACTGTTGAAAGAGGAAATCTTTCCTGCTGTAATAATTACTGATACCATTAGCCATAACAATATTGTTGCTGCTATTTTCAATATAATCTTGTTGAATGAAGGTTATACAAATATTACGCGTTATGGGTAATCTTTATATAAAACTTGGAATCGGTTCCTGTATATTAATAGATCATAAGGTCTCAAATACAAACTTCTGTACACACATACACACACGCACACACACACGCACAAAAGGACACGCATAAATATATACACACGTCTTAACTTGAATGCATTTACTCAACATGCATAGTTCATATTATCAACCCGTCAAGAAAATTATATTACTTCTAAATAATACAAACGTTTCGCGCGTATGATGCGGTGAAGACGTGTCGGCAGAGAGATGTAAAACAAACAAACATCGTAAATGTAACATTTCTGTTGATCTAGAACAGGTGTTCCCAACCTGGGGTACATGTACCCCAAGTGGTTACATTTGTACTCTTCAAGGAGTACATTGGATCTGAGAGATTAGCCAGTACTGTGCAATACATGATGTAACTGCACTGAGATTGCACAATGTCGTGTCCTTTTAGTTTTATTTCCCCATTTTAGTAAGAAAAGCTTTTACTGAAGTCATCTACACAAACAGATTTCACAATAAAATTATAGCAAAATATCAATTTCATTGTATTTCTTTTAAAGCTTTTACTGAAGTCATCTACACAAACAGATTTCACAATAAAATTACATCAAAATATCAATTTCATTGTATTTCTTTTTCATCCTCAATTTTTAGGGGGTACAAGGGAATCTATAAAAATGCCCAAGGGGTACAGACGAACAAAAAGATTGGGAACCCATGATCTAGAATTTTACTGAAAGTTAATCACGAATTTTTACGGGCACGGAAACTCGTGCTAAAACGAAGCATTGTGGAGAATGGGGCAGAAGTCTTTGGAAAGAGGGAACAAGAGATAAACAAGAAGAAAATAGGAATTAAAATGAAAAAGAAAGGAGGAGACAAAGATCTGGTGGAAAAACAAAGAATACTTTTAGTTTTCTGTTAAATAAAACTATCGTGCCGGCTTTGTCTGTCCTGTCCGCACTTTTTTCTGTCCGCACTTTTTCTTTCCGCCCTCAGATCTTAAAACCTCCTGAGGCTAGAGGGCTGCAAATTGGTAAGCTGATCATCCACCCTCCAATCATCAAACATACCAAATTGCAGCCCTCTAGCCCCAGTAGTTCTTATTTTATTTAAGGTTAAAGTTAGCCATAATCGTGCATCTGGCAACGATATAGGATAGGCCATCACCGGGCTGTGGTTAAAGTTTCATGCCCGCAGCTCATACAGCACTATACCGAGACCACCGAAAGATAGATCCATTTTCGGTGGCCTTGATTATACGTTGTAGCAGCTGTACAGAAAACTTGATTGCTCCGCATTTTTTACTTGTTTTTTTTTTTTATTTCAAAAGATATTACACGAGGGCAGACATACGAAACACAGAGAGGGTGAGGTGTAAAATTCGTGTATATTCTTCCTGGAAGAAGAACAAAGCTGGAGACTCCTGGCTATGTATAAAGCAAGATTAAGACATGAATAAAATTGTCATGAAACGGAATAAATGAAAACAGGAAAGTTGCAGCGACTGTATTCTCGTTTATGTATACATGCATACATATATATACATATGTACATACACATATCCATAAACATACATAACATCCTCGGATCCCCAACGCACAAAACAGCTTATGAAAACTCTGCCTGGCTCATTTTCTCAAAAAATGTTGGAGTGATCTGGCGGAGGACCTTCTGCTCCCAAACTCGCCGATTTTTAAAGCACGGTCTCATGAATCTTAATTACGTGCGGCAAAATCTTTCATGCGTATTACTTCTGGCTTCAAAGAGTTCGATTTTAACAGTTTCCGCTGGAATCCAGCTGTGCGCCGGCGGTGGAGAAATAAATAAATAAATAAACGAGCTAGTAAATAAATGAATGAGTGAATAAATTAATAAATAAGTGAATGAGTGATTAAATAAGTAAATAAATAAGTAAATAAATAGATGCATGATTGAGTGATTAAATAAATGAATGAATGAATGAATGAATAAGTGAATAAATAAGTAAATAAATGAATGAATGAATGAGTGATTTAAGTGAATAAATAAATAAGTGAATGAACGAGTGATTAAATAAGTAAATGAGTGAATGAAAGAGTGATTAAATTAGTAAATGAATGAATGAATGAACGAGTGATTAAATAGGTAAATGAATGAATGAATGAGTGATTAAATAGGTAAATGAATGAATGAATGAATAAGTGATTAAATAAGTAAATGAATGAATGAACAAGTGAGTGATTAAATAAGTAAACGAATAGATAAATGAATGAATGAATAAGTGAATAAATAAAATAAAACAAATGAATGAATGAATAAATAAATAAATAAATGGACTAGTAAATAAATGCATGAATGAATTGAGTGAGTGACTAAATAGGTGAATGAATAGATGAATGAATGAATGAATTAATTAATTAATAAATGAATAAATAAAATAAAATTAATAAATAAATGAACAAATAAATAATGAATTAATTAATAAATGAATGACTAGATAAATAAGTATATGAATAAATAAATAAATAAATAAATAAATAGTTATTTTATTTATTTTTTCAATTAGTTAATTTACCAATTAATTGATTAATTAATTTAATAATTAATTAATCATTTAATTAATAAATTAATTAAAGTAATAAATATATAAACAAATATTTAAACAAATTAAGTAAAGTAATAGATTGAAAAATAGATAAATATTCAAATAAATAAATGAATAGATGTATAATTCTTGTATGGACATGCAAGATGAATAGATATTAAGTACAGATACAGACTTAAAAAATTTGTTTTCAGTACAATTTAGTTTTCTAGTAGACGTAAAACGATCATTTATTTTTTTAGCACAAACTTAAAAAGAGAATTTATTTTTTTAGTACAAACTTAAGAGACAATTTATTTTTTTAGTACAGACTTAAAAGACAATTTATATTTTTAGTTCAGATTTATAAGACAATTTATTTTCTAAGCACAAACTTGAAAGACAATTTATTTTCTTAGCACAAACTTGTTAGTACAGACTTAAAAGACAATTTATTCTTTAGTACAGACTTAAAAGACAATTTATTTTCTTAGTACAAACTTGAAAGACAATTTATTTTTTAGTACAGACTTAAAAGACAATACATTTTTTAGCACAGACTTAAAAGACAATTTATTTTTTTTACTACACACTTAAAAGACGATTTATTTTTTTAGTACAGACTTAAGACGACAATTTATTTTTTTAAAGTCTCAGATTCGAACCGGACTCAGGCATTCAGAAATTATGTACCTGGCGGTAACATGACTGTGTCTGATCACAAGCAAGATGAGGAGGGATGTTTACCTGCGAGTCTTATTCCTGAAGATTTGATGAAACACAAGAGGATGATATTATCTTTTGGAGCCACTTATTAAAAAAATAACAGTCACGAAGTAGAAAACTACAAAAATTATTAAAAGGTAAAAGCATAAATCAGAAAGCATGAGAGAGTGGAAATGAGAAAAGACAAACGAAAATTAAACCATTGACAACTAGTAATTGCTTTTGGGGAAACTGGTACTCATCTTAGGAGTACATAGTTAAACTACTATTTCTTTTTTACCAATGATGCACTTTGGAACTCTTTCTCAAGCTTTGAATAGTGTTTCTTTCTGACCTATAACCTTCCTTTCTTTAAGAAGCAGGTTTGTCAGCTTGTATCTGGTTTCAAACCGACACCTTTCTTTTCATTGTGATATTCCAGTTTTCTGTAAAAGAAAACTATTGTGACGGCTTTGTCTGTCAGTCCGCACTTTTTCTGTCCGCACCCAGATCTTAAAAACTACCGAGGCTAGATGGCTGCAAATTGGTATGTTCATCATCTACCCTCTAGTCATCAAACATACCAAATTACAGCACTCTAGCCTTAGTAGTTTTTGTTTTATTTAAGGTTGAAGTTAGCCATGATCGTGCGCCTGGCACCGCTGTAGGTGCCAACGACACAGGCCACCACCGAGCCGTGGCCGAAAGTTTCACTGGCCGCGGATGAGAGTTTCATAGGCCGTGGCTGAGAGTTTCATACAGCAATATATGCTGTACAGAAAACTCGACTGCGCTGAAGAAACTTCGCCTCATTTTTTGCTAGTTTTATATCTTATTTCGAACCTCTGGATTTCAAAGATTAATGGAATGACAGACACCTCCTGCCAATTACTCTGCAGTTTGAAGAATTGGCTGCTAATCCTCCCTCAGGTTGAATTAACCAGAAACCGGCTCCTTTAATCATGGCGCAATTGCCATCCTCCGAAATTATTGACGGAATGAAGTGACCTTTTGCTTTGACCTTTCAATTTGCTCTCTCCGAAAAAAACGAGGGAGTACCTTCGAAAAGGTTCGGAGCTGCGTCTGTCAGTCATTAGAATAAATGATGGAAGAATTCAATCCCGGAGAGAATGCCTGTTGCGTGTTGGGGTGGAGCTCTCTCTTGTTCTCTTTTGTGGATGTTTTTGGTGGTTAATTCGTCCTTTTTATTATTTTTGTTTCTCCATCTTTCGCTCTCTTCGGCTAAGCTGCCTTATGTATACACACACACACATGTATATATATAATATATAATATATTTATTTAAATATATATATATATATATATATATATATATATATATATATATATATATATATATATAAATTTCTGACTTGTGTGGCCTGGTTGGCAGCGCTCTGATCTTTCCTTTGAAAGACCTGGGTTCGATCCTGATGTGAGTCAGAAATTTACTTCTGTTCCACACGTAATTGTGTGTTGATACTTCTGTATATAGATTATATACATATAT
>NC_089741.1:29585186-29590186 GCF_040412425.1 Macrobrachium rosenbergii
TTATTTACACCAACGTTTCAAAATCTTTCCCATCTTCAGGGCTATAAACAGAATTAATTCTATTTGTAGCCTGAAGATGGGAATGGATTCTGAAAACGTTGGTAAATAAAAAGAAGAATTGATTTTGGTCTTCTTTTCCCTGTTTATTATTATTATTATTATTATTATTATTATTATTATTATTATATATATATATATATATATATATATATATATATATATATATATATATATATATATATATATATATATATATATATATATATATATATCACATCACTCGCCTCGAGCTACCATCGGTTACCGCGAAATGATTCCCTTTCATTCTCGTCTCATTTCCCGCTACTGCTTAATTATTGCCGTTGCATTCAGTCCCCCTCTTCATTTGAAATTCTCTCTCTCTCTCTCTCTCTCTCTCTCTCTCTTTCTCTCTCTCTCTCTCTCTGCGTATACCAGTATCGACCATCATCATCATCATCCCTCAGGCGTATATTATTACTCACCCTCTTCCATCCTTTCAATCCTACTGCCTTAATTTCATTTTCCTTTAGTGTTTGTTGCTAAAAAAGAGTCTACCTCTCAATGGATGAAATAAACTGAGGAGGACATAGAGGAAAATATGATAAAGAAGGAATAACAAACGCAGCATAAAGGTATTAACCTACACGGAAGTCAAGTCCCGAGGCTTCGTAAATGTAATTACTGTACCAGTTTTCTTCGTTGTATAAGTATAAAAATAAGTGTAAGGTAATTTCCTGGTTGAGTTTTAAACAATATTTTGTTTCTCGATATTATTTATCTTAAATTAGAAAAACTAATCTTCTTCTTCTTTTAACGTGCTTTTTTTCCCATTTTTGTATGGGGTAAGCACGATGCCTTCTTTGAAGGACTTTTGATTTGGCTTTGGGTAGACCTGTAGTCTCGATCGGCTGCCCTGCCTGACATCGCTTAGACCCGGTAGCGTATGTTTCATGTATCATACCCGACCCAACGGCCCTTTCTTCCCAGCAGCGAGAAGTTATTGCGCGGGTATGGCGAGAGTTCGAGACGTGTGAGATGTTTGTTATGTTTTTAGAAGGTGTTGTAGTGGCTTTGTTTTGTGTGTGTATTTAGTCTGTAACATCCATTTGCTTTTTAAGCAAACCTATCCGTTGGTTACATATATAATCCCGGGATGTCTACACGGATAGCAAAGTGTCTGCCTCTCTGATCAGTCGGCTGCGGATTTGAACCCGCGCCACAGACCTCTACGAAGTCCGAAGCTGCAGCTGTAACCGACTGAGCCATCGAGGCTCTAAATTAGAAAAACTAATAAAAAATGTAAATAAGAATTAGAAAAGCAGAAAAATCGAAATCTGTCGGTCATGTTTTCGAACATAAATGTAAACATGATTTTCGTGAAATGACGGAAATATCCTCATATTTTCCCCATATGAAATCTTAATATTAATCAGTAATTTCAAATTGCATAGTTCAAAACGTTATAATTCCCGTAAAATAAGTTATTCGCGTTGATATCATCTTTTCCATTCTGAACTTAGCGAATTCTAATTATTTTTCAGGACTACTTATTGTATTACGAAAAACCTTACCCGATCGAAATTAATAAAAAGAAAAGTAAAAAGTTCCCCCAAGTTTCTTCGGCGCAATCGAGTTTTCTGTACAGCAGCTACATCGAACAAGGCCACCGAAAATAGATCTATCTTTCGGCGTTCTTGGTATAATGCTGTATGAGCCGTGACCCATGAAACCTTAACCACGACCCGGTAGTGGCCTGTCCTATATCGTTTCCCAGATGCACGATTATGGCTAACTTTAGCCTTAAATAAAATAAAAGACTACTGAGGAGGCTAGAGGGCTGCAATTTGGTATGTTTGATGATTGCAGGGTGGATGATCAACAGACCAATTTGCAGCCCTCTAGCCTCAGTAGTTTTTAAGATCTGAGGGCGGACAGAAAGAGTGTGGACAGAATAAAGTGCGGACGGAAAGACAAAGCCGGCACAATAGTTTTCTTTTACAGAAAGCTAAAAATGAAAACAAATCGATTGTCGAAAAAGAGGAATAAATAAATATGAAGAACTTCAAAAATAAAGTAGTGGTGAGAAGCTACAAAGCGACCTTGGAGGAGGAGGAGGAGGAGAGGAGGAGGAGGAGGAGGAGAAGGAGGAGGAGGAGGAGGAGGAGGAGGAGGAGGAGGAGGAGGAGGAGGAAGTAGTCTATTTTCTAATGTATTTCGAAGGATAGAAAATGGTTGCCCTTATTTGGAAAGAAAATCTCGGCCGTCTAAGGTGAGACTACATAAATCTGCCCCATTTTTGGCACCGCCGGAGAAGGAACCGTTTTTCAGAATTTATCCATACGTTCTTTTAAAAGACGATCGGATTTTTTTTTTTAGATTTCTTTTCTTTTTCCGGGAATTATTCTTACATACTGTGAAAGGGAGATCGGAATTTTTTTAGAATTTTTTTTTTTTGTCAGGTAAATTATCCACACACTTTTAAAAGGAGATAGGAATTTTTTTTTCTGTTGAGTGAATTATCCATACATACTTTTAGGAGTAGTTTGGAATTTTCCTTTAGAATTTTTCTTACTTGTTCCGTGAATTATCCATACATAGCCTACTTTTAAAAGGAGATCGGAATTCTTTTTTATGGGCAGAATTTTTTTTCTTGTTCTGTGATTTATTCACGTATACTTTTAAGGGAAGAACGGAATTTTTTATGCGCAGAATTTTTCTTATCCTTCAATTATCCACACACTTTTAAAGAAGATAAGAATTTTTAAGTGGAGAATTTTTATTTCTTGTTCTGTGAATTTATCCACACACAATTTTAAAAGGCGAACGGATTTTTTTCCTTTTTTTCAGAATTTATTTCCTGTTCGGTGAATTTCAGCGAGGCATAGATTCAGCTCATGAAATGTAATTAATGACATTCATAAAATTCGTTGAGGATGTCATTCATTCGGTATTACTTTTTGTACCAATTTCATTACTCTGTCCATATTGAATTGCAGGAGGTAATTAATTCATAAAAGGTTCAAAGTAATTCCATTTAATAATTATTTCCCTACCGAAAAAAATAAAAAATCAATGTAGCAATAATGACAGTTGCCATTACGGCGCTGGATTTAGAAATCGTTTCCATAATGCATTATGGCCTCCAGTATCTTATATTCTATAATAGTGGATTCATTTCACCTCCAAACACTATATACACACCCCGTGGATATGGGGCGATAGTGCCATCAGGTTACCTCATGCGGTGCACCGTCGGCATTATTTAGGGTTCTTCGACCCCTGGCTGCAACCCCTTTCATTACTTTTACTGTACCTCCTCCATTCATATTCTCTTTCTTCCGTCTTGCTATCCACCCTCTCTAACAGTTTGTTTCATATTGCAACTGCTTTGAGGTTTCCTCCTGTTACACCTTTCAAACCTCCTTTACTCTCAATTTCCCTTTCAGCGCTGAATGACCTCGTAGGTCCCAGCGCTTGGCTTCTAAAATTCAATATTCTGTTTCAATAATAATAATAATAATAATAATAATAATAATAATAATAATAATAATAATAATAATAATAATAATAATAATAATAATAATAATATTTTTTATTCGTCATAAAGCACAGGAAACTTATTCCACTTAAAAGACTAATTTTCTTTTTAGTTTTGAATCTTTTTTTTTTTTCTCTCGGTACTTAACTTTGGTTAAGGAACAGCAATAACTCAGCAATTATTTCACAAAGTTCCTTTTTTTAATAAATTGTGGTGACCATACGCTCCAAAAATTATTGCGTTATTTTCGTGATAATTATATATATATATATATATATATATATATATATATATATATATATATATATATAAATAATTGACTATTATATATATATATACTGTATATATATATATATATATATATATATATATAATTTATATATAATTGATATATTATATATATATATATATATATATATATATAAATATATATATATATATATATATATATATATATATATATATATATATATATATATATATATATATATATACTGTATATATATATATATATATATATATATATATATATATATATATATATATATATATAATTGACTATTTATATATAAACTGTATATATATATATATATATATATATATATATATATATATATATATATATATATATATACATGTATATACTGTATACATATATATAATATAATATATACAGTACCCACCCATCTTCCATCGTTTATACCACCCGTCTATCTTCCACTTCACACATCTGCTATTCTACACCCCGTCTATCACCTGACTATTATTTCAAGCTCTTACCTGGGAGCTTGACCTAAGTCTCACATCCATCCACACACACAACCACTCACCCATCCATTCATCCACAAACACCAGAAATATATAAAGATTAGGTTTCACATTACTTCTCAATCAATGACACCTCATCATTACAACTAAATATAACCTTCATTTTGCTTGTAAATTTATCAAAACATAAAAATATAAATAAACTAAAGAATATTTTTCTGTTTAACTTCGTCAATTTTAGCACCTTCAAACACCAGCGTATTACCGTAACAGGATAAACTAAAAAAATAATACTTGAACTTTTTCAAAATGCATCATATTCTGCTGTATTTTTTTTTTTTTTTTTTTTTGCTGGCATGGACGAGTACCCATTTATACAACTTTGGGACGATGTTTGCAGAGTTTTGTGTTTAAATGCCAGCAAATCAACATGGGACATTTTGAGAGCTAGGAGTATTTATCCGTCTGTTAAAATGCGCATTTACGATTACTGTAAAAATGCCATCAGCGGTAAATGAATGCCGGTGTCAAACCGGCGTTCACCTGAATACCAATTATTGATCTCATTTCAGGGTGTGTGTGTGTGTATGCAGGTGTATATATACAATGTATGTGTGTATGTATGTGTATATTAAAGTTTAAGTTAAAGTTCTGAGCCTCTGTAGTCTCTCCA
>NC_089741.1:29600186-29602686 GCF_040412425.1 Macrobrachium rosenbergii
AACAGGATGTCATGCAGTCAGATTTATTTCTCTGGTTTCCTACGACGAGAAGGAAACCCTCAGTCCTTACGACGCCAGTTTCAGTAACACAAATCAATGAACACTCAGTTTCGTAGTGATAAACTTCGTAAGTTGCCGTCAGTCTACCTCATGCTGGTGCTATGTAGGCATTACTTAAGGTTCTTTGCAGAGTACCTTCATGACCTCCTAGTTGCATGTACTTTCGTTCCTTCTCTACTCCTTTCATATTCCTTTCTTATTTCATTCCTTTATTCTTCCATATTTTCCCCAATTCTTCTCTTATTTCCCCCTAATTCTTCCCATATGTCGCCCTCATTTCTACTCTTATGTCCCCCTTATTCTTCCTTATTTCCCCATATTATTCCCTTACTTCCCCTTATTCTTCATCATTTCCCAACATTCTTTCCTTATCCTTTATTGTTCATATTTCCCCCTTATTCTTCCCTATTTTTATATTCTTCCCTTATTCTTCCCTTATTTCCTCTTTATTGTTCTCTATTTCCACCTATTCTTCTCTTATTTCCCCGTTATTCTTCCCTCATTTCCCCATTCTTCTCTTTCCCCCCATTCTTCTCTTTTCCTTTCACATTTCCCATATTTCCCCTTATTTACATATTCTTGCCTTATTTCCCCCCTCATTCTTCCCTAATTCCCTATTCTTCCCTTATTTCCCCTCATTCTTCCCCTGATTCCCTGATTCTTCCCTTATTTCCCCCTTATTCTTCCTTTATTTCCCCTTATTTCCCCCATAGTGCTTCCCTTATTTTCGCCGAAAAATCTATGTGGCTCATTTGTATTCAACCTAAAGCTTTAACTTTGCCATGTCATTTTCGATCGAAGAATTCTCTTTTATAAAACAGCAAAATTTTTAATAAAATAGAAAACCTTCATAGCTCAGCGTTTTTTTAACTGCTTGTTGTTTGTTTGTTTGTTTAACCTAAATTATTTTTTATGGACAGTAGTTTTTGTGTTGATCTTTTTTTAACATTCTAATAGGTATGGTTTGTTTTCAAGGTTCTGGAGTCATGGAAGAAACTGAAAAAATTAAAATTATTATCGACTGGTTTTTTTACTCATGCCACCTTCTGTGTCTTTTTCTCTCTTTCTTTCTTTCTTTCTTGTCCTTTTTTTGCCAATACAAAAACTTTTTTTGTGACAAGAAAACTATTTCTGAATAAATATAAGTTTTACATGTTGTAATATTTTTGCTTGTATTTTGCAGGAAACATACCGTAATAAATAACAGTTTTATTGGTTTTAAATTATAGATCATTTCTTCTTTTATCAGCTGAAAAAACTGTTTCGAAATAAGTCGATCCTTTTATATATATATTTTGTATGTTTACTTTATCCAAAAAAGCAGCTATTTCAAATAAAAAGTAGGTTCTTCCTATGCCAGGTCTTTTGAAAAAATTAGTGGTGTGTTGAATTTTAAAAATTGCTCTTTCAATTCCAAGCATTTTTTTTATGTCTTTGGGGAATTATCGTCTAGAAAATTATCTCGGACAAACAGTGATACTGAAATTATCTCTAAATCTCTTATGTTTTATCAGAGAGGAACTTTTGTTTCAAAGTCTTATCTGCTATGAAAAGCCATATTCAGTGATCCCCTTCATATTTAATTTTAGTTTCCTGTGGAGAAAACTGTGAGATGGCTTTGTCTGTCCGTCCGCACTTTTTCTGTCCGCCCTCGGATCTGAAAAATACTGAAATAGAGGGCTGCAAAATTGGCATGTTGATTATCCACCTCCAATCATCAAACTTACCGGTTGCAGCCTATAGCCTCAGTAGTTTCATTTTGTTTAAGGTTAAAAATTAGCCATGATCATTGAGTCTGGCATCGCAACAACACAGGCCACCACGGCCGGCTGAGTTTCATGGGCCGTGGCTGAGGTTCCATACAATACTAAAGCAACTGGGAGGCGTCATTTAACTGTTATGAAAGCAAGTTAGGTTTCATTTCATCCCTTCGCTGAAATGGGAAGTTTTAGTCAATTTCTTTCCTCAGTCGGATATCTCCAATTCTTCGGTTCCCGTAGAAGTTAGTGCCGTCAGTGCAACTTCAAGTGAATTTTCAGGCATTACTGAAGAAGTCTTTGTGTAATCCTTGCGGCCCATAGTTTCACCTCCTTTCTGGCCTTTTACTTTTAACTCTATTCCCATGACTTTCTTCAGCTTTGCTGTCAAACTCATCTAACAATTGCTTCTTTATTGCAACTGTAGGATTTTGTAATATTCCGGCTTTTAGATCCTTGTACTTCATATCCTATATCTCTGGATCGCTTTATCGCTGGATGGCTGAAGACGCAACGGTGCTTGGCCTGAAAGCGTAAATTTCATGAAATCAAAATCAAATCAGTGTCTTCAGAAGATCGTATCCAAAAATGCAGGAAATCTGAATTATCTAGGGGTTGAAGTTCGTTCCATAGTAACTGTATTTCCACGCCAGGTAACGGTAAAGGTCATTTCCTTTGCTATG